>NC_141135.1:138204478-138376978 GCF_053477565.2 Lygodium microphyllum | reverse complement strand
AAAAGCAATCACACCATGTTTTTGCAGCAATACCACACCAATACCTTTGCCACTGACATCATACTGAATGATAACCTTGGAGAAATCAGGGCATACGAGGATGGGGGCTGAAGTAAGCATTTCCTTCAATTGCTTAAAGTTGTGATCAGTAGTAGTATCCCAGAAGAATGATTCATTTTTTAACTGATCAATCAAAGGTGTTGCAATGGTGGCATAATGCTTAATGAAGCATCTATAAAATGAAGAGAGACCAAGGAAACCACGTAATGAAGTAGTGTTGGATGGAGTGAGCCAATCCTTAACACATTGCACCTTCTTGGGGTCATCCTATATGCCATTTTTGCTAACAATGCGTCTCAAGTACTCCACTGATGTTTGTATGAAGATACACTTACTTTCCTTAGCAAAGAGTCGATGCTCTCTCAAGATATTAAACATCCTTTGATATGTGTCAAAGTGCTTCTCTCGTGGCTTGCTGTAAATGAGAATGTCATTTAAAAAAAACGAGCGTAAACTTAAATAGGAAGGGGTGGAGAATTTTATTCATGAGGCTCTAAAATGTGGTGGGGGCATTAGTCAACCCAAAAGGCATCACTAGAAAAGGATAAAGCCTACGATTAATCCTGAAAGCTATTTTGATCTTATTACCCTCCCTCATATGGATCTGATGGTAGTTAGAGCGTAGATCAATCTTAGTGAAGAAGTGTGCCCTTTTCAACTCATTCAATAAGCCATCCATCTGTGGGATGGGGGGCCGGTTCTTCATTGTTGTGATTTTGTTCAAGTCTCTGTAATCAATGCACATGTGGAAAGAGCCATCTTTCTTTTTGACTAATAGGACGGGAGATGCATAAGGGGAATAATTCGGTTCAATAAAACCCATCTTAAGTAATTCCTTGACTTGCTTTGTTCTTCACGTTCATACTTGGAGGGTCTATAAGGTGGCTTGTTCACTGGCTTGGAATGAGGCTCTAAATCAAGTGGGTGGTCCACTTATCTCTTTGGGGGAAGGGCTATAGGCATCTGAAATAAATCACAATACTCCTCAAGTAAAGCTTGCAAGGTTGAATCCCTAGGTTCTTTGGAGAGCTAATCTAAATTTTCCTTATTCAAGTGCAAAACAAAGATCTATGAGCATTTCTTAAACTCCCGTTTGAGTTGCTTTGTTGGAATTAGCTGAAAATCAGTATTATTATGAACTCCCTCCAAGAGGATAAGCTGTCCATGCATCATAAACTCCACATTGAGGTGAGAGAAGTCCATGGTAAATTTTCCCAATTGTTTTAGCAAATCACAACCCAAGACAACATCAATAGGGGACCCATATCTAATGCAATTAGGTCAACCAATGCCACATAATTCTTAGCCAAGCATAGGGGGACTTTGGAACATATATGTGTGCTGATTTTTCCCTCATCATTTGCTATTTGAACTTTCAAGGGGTGCTATGATTCCGTAAGGGTGCATTTCAACCCCTCAATAGCTGATTTATTGACAAAATTGTGAGTACTACCAATATCCACAAGAATGAATACATTCTTGCCATTAATATTGCCTTGAATGCATAGGGTGTTGGGACTCCTAGAACCAGTCCAAGCATCTAAGGAGATGGAACAAAGGGAGGTGGTAATCGGGTGGGATGTCAAATCAAGAGCATAGGATGGGCAACCGCTTGGGTCAAAGGGAAACTCATCCTCCGGTCATGGAACTGCTCTTGGTTCACATCCTTAGTATGCTCTTCATTTTCAGTAGGTAATTTTTCCTTTTCATTATGCAAATCTTTCATTACATACACGCTATGAACTTTGACCTTGGTTATCTTGTAGGGGAATTTGGAGGTATGGTCGGCTGTATACTTGTCCTCACATTTAAAGCATAGGCCTTTTTCTTCCGTTTCTTCATAACATCCATGGGAATGAACCTTTGACCACTTGAATCATTCGAGGGTGATGCAGTGTGGTGTCTATTTTCAGCATATTTGCTCTCACCATTAGAGCCAAGTGCTGTCCCAAAAGTGTCCTGTTTTCTTTCTGCATGAAAGGGGGGGGGGGGGGGGTAAGTGGGTATTTTGGGGCTGCTATTAGGTGTGGAATTGCCTCTAAGACCACCCCCATATGGGGTGACCTCAATGGTGCAGGACTGTCCATAATCTTGCTGAAAACTCTCATTTTTATGGTACTTTCTTGTATATCTTTCATCCAATTCAATTGCATTAAATAGTGTAGTTGTCTTTTGAGCCATGACATCTGCCAATAGGCTTGGCTTCAACCCATAGATGTACTTGTGCAATTTGGCATTGTCACTAATGCTCTTCACATTCATGTGAAGTTCATAAACAGATTTGTGTACTCTCGTACAGTGAGATTATGTTGGTCAAGAGTGTATCATTGTCTTGCCAACCTCTCTTTTTTCACAGGGGATACAGATACTTGAATCATATGCATTTTAAAGTCTTTCCAATCAATAAATTGATGATTCTCTTGATTGATATAGCACCACCATGTGTGGGCCAATCCTTCCAAGTGGAGAGATGCAAAGATAATTTTTTGATCATCCGTGCGGGGGTAAATATTGAAGGACTTTAATTTAGAAGTCCATTCTTTCAAATTTGATAGTTATGGGGACTGTCCATTGTACTTAGTGAGAAGGATCTTGTCACGGAGATCATTAGGGCTTTGTTGCCTATGGAAACCTTACTATCCATACATACCATAATGGCCGTACATACCATGTTGTTCAGACATATCATGTTATGCATTTATCCCATGTTGCCCATTATAGCCATGTTGCCATAGTTACCAGGAACGGGGAATGGGAACGGGAACGGGGGGAACGCCCAAAGTTAGGGAATGGGAATGGCAAGCGTACACACATACACACACACATATATGGAGAGAGAGAGAGAGAGAGAGAGAGAGAGAGAGAGAGAGAGAGGTTTCATCAAGGGCCGAAACATTCTGCATAATGTCTTAAATGTGCAAATGGCTATTGACTATGCAAGGCACTTTAATCAGGAGATGGTATTGATCCAATTGGACCTGGAAAAGGGTTTTGATTACTTAGATTGGTCTTTCATTGCAGAACTTATATCTACTATGGGCTTTGGTTGGTGCGCAGATCGGACGCAGATAGCTCACGTGGTGAATCCCGGAAGGTCCCCAAGAACAAAGTACTCTACTTTTTAGCACAAAAACCCATGTAAAAGCAAGCACGACATGAGACAAGAGACAAATTGGGTTCAATCTCCCCCATGCCTTGTGTGAGCGCTTCACAAAGCATGTATTTAATGTATATTTCTAATCTTTATGCTAAAAAATAGCCCAATTACAAAAATATGACAAGCTTTTAGCTTTTGAGTTTGCTTTCTACCAAAAATAGAAAAATAAAGCTAATGGACGGTGCCTATAGTGTCTGGCACGCCCAATCTCAATGTCCAAATAGAAATAACATATCCAAGCGCATAAGCGCATACAAAATAATAATAAATAATCGATGTCTCTATAGACATAACAAAATATAGACGTGGCGCCTATCAAAATATAGTCCAAAGATCGAAAACCCGCTAGACTCCAATGCTTTCCTCCGCCACTGCTGCTATCTCTACACATCAACTGAAGCATTCACAATCGTTAGTAAAATAACACAATTAAACCGACAAAAGTGAATACCTAGCAGTCTTCAGCTACATAAATAAATCAACTGGTTAGAAATAAATCCTAACCTTAATTTATTACGAGTGCGCACTCTAAACTCATAAACGTTTATTAATTTAATATGCATTTTGCGGAATCACCCGCTATGGAATCACCCATGTACACACTAAATTAATGAAACGCCCGAAAAGGACAGGCGTCCCCATCAACTTCTCGCACAAAGAATCCTCTTTGCGTATGAGCCCCGGTCATCTAAGTTTACGGAATCCACCGTAAAACCTCACGGAATCCACCGTGGAATATGCCTCCTGGCATCATACCCCCGGGGTGGGATAGCAATTGACCTCAATTGCTATTAGTTCAATGTGGAGCTAACAGAGTGGGGAAAGCATTTAAGTCTCTAGCGTGCATCCATTGTGCTTCCTCTACAGGATGGTTCTTAAATTTCACTAGATATCTAGAATACCTTCGGCCAGTTCTAGTGGTCATGTAGTCAGTGTCTATGATGGCTTCTGGTTCAAGTATTTCAGTTTCTTCTTCTAATATAGGTGGGTTTTCATAGACAGGGTGGATAGGTAATTGTCCTCTAAATGGTCTCAATAAACTAATATGAAATGTATTATGAATTTTCCAATGGGATGGCAGTTCTAACTTGAATGCATTGTCATTAATCTTATGAATGATTCTAAATGGTCCGTAGAATCTAGGAGCTAATTTGACAACTGGATGTCTATCTACACTTTGTAGTCTACGCTTTTCTATTCTAAGCCAAACATAATCATCAACTTTGAAATTCATGGCTTGTCTTTTCTTATTGGCTTGTTTGGTATATGATTGTTGGGCTTTAGCAATCATATCCTTTACTTCATCAAAAATAGTGTTATGCATAACAGCAATATCATCAGCAGTCTGTATTCTATTAGACAAAGATGCAATAGGTGTAGATAATCTGTGTCCATAAATAACTTCAAAAGGTGCTTTCTTTGTAGATGTGTGCGGTGTATTGTTATATGCAAACTGTAATAAATGTAAATGAGTATCCCATGTATGAGGTTTAGAGATAGTGTATGCACGTAAAAGATCTAGAATGATGCTATTTGTGGCTTCTGTTTGTCCATTTGTTTCTGGATGAAATGCAGATGAGAAATCAATCTTTGTGCCTAGATTTGCAAACAGTGTAATCCAGAAATTATTACAAAATCTAGAATCTCTATTTGAAATAATCACTTTCGGCAATCCATGGTTAGTAAAAACAGTTTTCAAAAATAACTGTGCTGCTTGTGATGCTGTTAAAGTTTTCTTACATGCAATGAAATATGCTTGCTTACTAAATCTATCTACAATTGTCCAAATCATGTCATGGTTAGATTTAGTATTTGGTAAGCCAGTAATGAAATCCATAGATATATGTTCCCAAGGTTTAGATGGAATAGATAAAGGCATTAATAGTCCATACTGTTTACCATGATGTCTTTTTATTCTTTGACAAATCAAACATTCAAAAACAAAATTAGATACATCTGCATCCATATGCGGCCAATAAAAATCTTCAGTTAACATGCGTAATGTAGAAATGATACCTCTTGATATGGGGGACAATGAATTTCATTCAAAACAAAAGATCGGAATGGAATAGTAACACATAGTCTCTTTTCAAAGAACATGAATCCATCATTATATGATAATGAATCAATAGGAATGAAATTATTTTGAACTAATTTTTGCCAATCAGAATGAAAAGTAATATCCTGGTGATATGTGTCTTTCATAGCAATTAAAGAATCAAAAGATATGATAGAAATGTTATGAATTGCAGGTCTTCTACTCAATGCATCAGCAACTACATTTTCTTTTTCAGGTTGGTATTGAATGATAGGATGGAAACTTTGAATGAATGAAGCCCATTTGATATGACGGTCAGAAATTTGGGGTTGGCTAAGTAGATGTCTAATGCTTTGCTGGTCGGTCTTTATCATGAATTCTGAACCCATTAAATAATGCTTCCATTGTTTTAATGCTTGTACAACTGCTAAGAGTTCTTTGTCATAAGTGGAATATTTAAGCTCAGAGGGTTTCAGCTTAGAACTAGAATATGCTATTGGATGGTTGTCTTGCATTAGCACGGCTCCTATTCCTGATCCGCTAGCATCAGTCACAACTAGAAAGAATGGTCTGTTAAAGTCAGGCAATTGTAGAACAGGGGCATTGGTCAATGCACGTTTGAGTAAATCAAAGGATTTCTGCTGGTTTTGAGTCCATTGATAAACAATGCCTTTCTTATGAAGTTTGGTCAATGGTAAAGCAAGTAATGAGAAATTACGTACAAACTTCCTATAGAAACTAGCAAGACCAAGGAATGAGCGTAATTCATGTACATTTTTAGGAACAGGCCAATGCAATATTGCATCAATTTTCTTAGGATCAACTTTTATTCCTTCTTTTGATACAATATGACCTAGATATTCTATTTGTCTTAAAGAATTCACTCTTGTCAGGATTTGCAAACAATTGATTTTCTTTCAGTAATTGAAAAACTAATGATAAATGCTCATAATGCTCTTTTTCACTTTGACTGAACACTAAAATATCATCAAAGAAAACAATCACACAATATTGATATTTTAGAAAAATACGGTTCATCATTCTACTGAAAGTAGCAGGTGCATTAGTTAATCCAAATGGCATAACTAAGAATTCGTAATGGCCAAACTGTGTCCTGAATGCAGTCTTAAATATGTCGGATCTATCTAACCTCACCTGATGATATCCAGATTTAAGGTCAATTTTACTAAATATAGAAGATCCTTGCAGTTTGTCCATAAGGTCATCAACTCTAGGTATAGGATACCTATTCTTTACAGTGATCTTGTTTAATGCTCGGTAGTCAATACACATCCGATAAGTATTATTCTTTTTCTTGACTAGGAGCACAGGTGCACCGAATGGAGAACTGCTAGGTCGAATTAAGCCTCGATTTAGTAATTTTTCTACTTGACTCTGGATTTCTTTTTGCTCTATTTGATTGTGCCTATATGGGGCTTTGCAAGGTGGTTGTGTGCCAGGTATTAGGTCAATCTTATGGTCTTCTGGACGTGATGGAGGTAAACCTGGTGGTAGGTCTTCTGCAAAACAGTCCTTAAAATATGCAAGAAATTCCTTATGCCTAGGATGCATATGATTTTCCTTTACTTGCAATTCATTCACCCAAATGAGATATGATTTAGTGTTCTTGCGTAGTGCACGTTTTGCTTGAGTATGCGAAAGCAGTGGAAACATATGAGATGCATGCATACCAAACAATGTAATAGATTTTCCTTGAAAATTAATATTCATTGTATGCGTAGAATAATCTATATTTGGATTATGCTGGTGTCTCCATGGCATTCCTAGAATAATATCACTTGACTGTAATGGGACAACTAAGAAATTTCTTCTTTCAATATATGGACCAATTTGAATTTCTAAATCTTGAACTTCTTGTGTGCCATTGTACCTAGTGCCTAAAAATGCAGCTTTTATGCGATAGTGCGTAGGTACAGTATGTAGTTTCAATTCCTTTACCAATTTTGCTGAAATAAAGTCATGGGTACTACCGTCATCATGCAATATAATTCTTTCTTTTCCATGTACCATACATTTCATAGTCAACAATGAATGTAAAGTAGGCATACCTGGTAAAGTGTCGGAAGTAGTAGTAGGATCATCTTCTTCTTCAGTGAAATCCGGCATATCCTCATGCTCGCCTTCGTCCATAGCTCCAAGGTAGTTGATATGTGCTGATGGCTTCTTTGAATGACAATTTGCTGCGAGATGCCCTGGCTGGTGACACTTGTAGCATACGATGGGCTTGGCTTTGGTCACATTATTTGCAATGGCTGGGAGTCTGTGTATATTTGGATTTGCTTGTGGAATAGGCTTAGGATTTGGATTGACAGTGGATGGTAATGCAGGTGGTTTAGGCCAATTCTTGCGGAAAGATGGTGATGAGAAACGACCTGGATTAAACCTTCTGAAGTTGGAATTGAATTGTTTAGATCCATAATTACCGTTTGCTTGGAATGGCTGTGGTCGTCGATCTCTTCCACGTAACTTATCTTCAGTGTCGTGAGCTAAGGAGATAGCATCTTCAAGGGTAGCAGGCTTGAACATGTTCACCTCAGCGTAGTAATGTCCAAGAAGTCCAGACATATACTTCCGCTTATGTGTCGTCTCTGGTACGTCTTCAAGCATGCGTAGCTGTAAGAGTGCATTCCAAAAACGCTCTGTATACTGTAGAATAGGCTCACGATCGCGTTGTTGAAGTAAATCCCATTGCTTGATAGCCTTCTCATGAAATTGCGGTGGAATGAAATTTTGCATGAACTTCTTCTTGAAATCTTCCCATGTAGCAGGACATTCTATACTCTTACGGACTACAGTCCACCAAAGTGATGCTCTATCTATCAGATGATTAGTAACACACTTGATTTTATCTTTCTCAGGATAAGTTTCCTCATGGAAATAGTCATCAAACTGGCTAATGAATGATAAAACAGTCTTTCCTTCTCTTATGCCATTGAAAGTGCGAAACTTGAAACTTCGTTTACTTATCTTGGATTCCTTGCGAATGGTTTGTGCTTCAAGAGTGGCGTCGATGGTACGGCGAATCAAATCTTCAGCTTGGGGTTCTTCTTTATCAGTGGACGCTCCTTGTAGCTTTGTCAATTGCGCTTGCAAGGCTTGCCTAGCTCTTCGCTCTTCTTCCAATTGCAGCATGATAAGATCCAGCTTTTGTTCCATGGTAGGCTCGGGTAGGTCGTCTTCAGCCATAGGATCATCCATATGTGGGGTAGTCATCCTGTAAAACTCAACAAACCTTTCTCACTCAAAATCAGTTAGCGGGATGAGCGTAGCTCAAATTTGGGGTTACAAGGCTATGTATTTTTGGGTATTTTTCTTCTTCAATTTTCAGAAATTCTGAAATATTTCTGTCTCCGTTTGCTGAAAGTACTTCAACGAACTTGCAGATAGGTAAAACAGCTTGCTACGAACAACTTTCCAGTTCAGAGTTTTTGCATACGAACAAGTCTTCTATGAGTTTTAAGCACTAGTCAGTTCTGATTTAGTCTGACTTGCAGAGTTGCAGACTTAATAGACTTGCAGAGTTGTAGACTTGTTGGACTTAGGCCGACTTGCAGAACTTGCAGTACTTGATTCCAAGTGACTTACTGAACTTGACTTCTGGAGCGCAGGACCCGGAGTTACTGACTTTGTTTGGCCAGTGTGACTTGCAGAGGATTGTGTGACTTGAAGGAAGCTTAGTGGTTTAAGCTTTAACTTAAAGATTTAAGGGAGTAATGGGGAAGAATCAGGCCGCCATTTTTTCGTGAAGGGGGGGGGGCCGTTTTTTTTTCCCACGCGGAATTTTCGGGGCCTCCTCTTGCCAGTCGACTTGATAATTGTGAAGCTTTATAAGCTTCTTAAGCTTAAGATTAAGCTTTAAGGTAATAATAAACTTGATTATGAAAGATCTTATCTCTATTTGCAACGACTTGATGAAGAGAATGGATGAGTGGTCCTCCGCCGACAGAGCCTGGTCCTTCGCGATCTGACAGTGGAAATAGGGGTTCTTGATCGCCAGAAGTCTGCCTGTATCGACGGTTCGCGACGAGATTGACTGTAGAGGCCGTTTGTTCCTGGAGCTCCGCCTTCGCCCGAGATTGGTAGCGATTGGAAGCCCTTGATCTCTGCTCCGCTCTGATACCACTGGTGCGCAGATCGGACGCAGATAGCTCACGTGGTGAATCCCGGAAGGTCCCCAAGAACAAAGTACTCTACTTTTTAGCACAAAAACCCATGTAAAAGCAAGCACGACATGAGACAAGAGACAAATTGGGTTCAATCTCCCCCATGCCTTGTGTGAGCGCTTCACAAAGCATGTATTTAATGTATATTTCCAATCTTTATGCTAAAAAATAGCCCAATTACAAAAATATGACAAGCTTTTAGCTTTTGAGTTTGCTTTCTACCAAAAATAGGAAAATAAAGCTAATGGACGGTGCCCATAGTGTCTGGCACGCCCAATCTCAATGTCCAAATAGAAATAACATATCCAAGCGCATAAGCGCATACAAAATAATAATAAATAATCGATGTCTCTATAGACATAACAAAATATAGACGTGGCGCCTATCAAAATATAGTCCAAAGATCGAAAACCCGCTAGACTCCAATGCTTTCCTCCGCCACTGCTGCTATCTCTACACATCAACTGAAGCATTCACAATCGTTAGTAAAATAACACAATTAAACCGACAAAAGTGAATACCTAGCAGTCTTCAGCTACATAAATAAATCAACTGGTTAGAAATAAATCCTAACCTTAATTTATTACGAGTGCGCACTCTAAACTCATAAACGTTTATTAATTTAATATGTATTTTGCGGAATCACCCGCTATGGAATCACCCATGTACACACTAAATTAATGAAACGCCCGAAAAGGACAGGCGTCCCCATCAACTTCTCGCACAAAGAATCCTCTTTGCGTATGAGCCCCGGTCATCTAAGTTTACGGAATCCACCGTAAAACCTCACGGAATCCACCGTGGAATATGCCTCCTGGCATCATTGGTACTCGGATGTCTCGTTTGATCTACACCATTAGTGCTACGGCTTCTTCACAAGTTATGCTGAATGGTGGTGTTACCAAGCCATTTGTCCTTGCACGTTCTCTGAGACAGGGTTGCCCTTTGAGCCCTCTCTTTTTTTCCATTGCGACTCATCCGGTTCTTTCGATGTTATCCCATATGGTAGCTTCTAATCAGTTGGTTGGATTGTCTCTTCCTTTTGGACAACACTTTATTAGTCAATCATTGGCTGATGACAGCTTTATGATTTTGCGTGTGGACAAGGATAATCTTCGCAAAGCATTAGATGTTTGGACTCTCTTTGGTCAGGCTTTTGGTCTTCGTATCAATGCTTTGAAATCAGCCATTCTCAGTTGCACGGAGTCAGATTTGTAGTCATTGGATTGGCAGGGAATGGTTGTTCCCGGTGGTTCCATTGTTAGGCATCTTGGGTACCCTTTGGGTGTTGATGTTCGGCCAAAGCAACTACTAGAGTGGATTTCACAGAAACTAGCATCTAAGTTTCTGTATTGGAAGTCACAGGCGAGGCCCTTCCATATTCGCCTCAAAGTGGCTCAGACAATTTTGTTGCCAATGCTCACATATTTCTTGACGTTGCTGCCCTGGACTACTACTACATTGAATGCTCTTACATAGTACATTCGTTTCATGTTATGGAAGAAGGATTCCTTGCATGGAGGCATTTCATGGATTTCTTGGTTGCATGCATGTATCCCCAAACGCATGGGTGGTGGGGCTATTTTGGATGCCGAAACTCATATGCTGGCACTCCGTTGGTCTCTTTTTCGTGCCATGTGCTTGGATCATCACGCGTGGGTCTTTATAGCCCGTTATTTTCTTGAGGATCACGGGCTTGTGCATGGTAATACCCACATTCGGAGCTCCTGATGGCATGTTCTTAATGCAGATTCTTGGTTTTCTAGCCCTTCATCATCCCTGCTTGCTCATCTGGTATGTTCCTAGAAATTGGTTCTCCAGAAGGCTCAGTGGCATCCTGCGGAGGACCGCTTGGCTACTAACTCTTTTCAACTGGAATTGTTAGCAGCCTCGCGATTACTTTCTTGGGAAGGCAAACATGAGCTTAGACCAAAATTTAACCGCATGGCACGCTTGGGCTTGACTTCAGTTGTTGCAGATGCCACCCTTGCTAGTCGCAATGTGTTCATATCGTTTCGTACAGCCAGGAGGCTTTTCAGGGTTTCTCATGGATACCGTGATTTATGGGGACAGCTTTTGATGGTGCTCCAGAGCAGACAACCCTTTCTTGTCCTTGCTTCGGATCGTCCTTGGCAGGACTGGGATCTTGCAGGCCGGCTGAATTTGGAAAAGGCCTTAGCTAACCAGGTGTATCATCTTTTGATCAAAGATCATCAATGGATGGCTACTAAAGCTAATACAGTATGGCGATTGCGTACAAGGTCTTTCTTTGGAGGGTGATGATTGGTGGTCTTTCTCTTGCTTCAGTCCTTTCCAAGTGTCGAATCTCCAACGGCAATTGTTTCTTTTGCACCACCAGTGTGGAATCGGCCCGTCATCGATTTATTTCTTGCCCTCTCGCTAAGAAAATCTGGTCACTCTTGTCAGCGGTTTGGCAAGCAGTGATTGGCTTCTCGCTAAGCCCTTTTGATTGGGTTTTTGTGCGGCCCAAATACCCCACACCGGCACAGTCGCATATGAAGATCTTGTTTCACTTTCTTTGATACTGGGGCTGTTGGCACAATTGGACCATTCGGAATGCTTTTTTTTAATTATTCAGCCTCTAATGTTCAAGGACATATTGCTAGGCTTAAAGGACTCTTGCATTGGCAGATAGATCTCATTCGGCACTCTGACATACTCCCTCGGGAGGACTTACTTCCCTGGCATATGGCAATTTCCTCTGCGTCTTTGCCATGACTTTTGCAACTCTTTTGTTGTTTAGTACTTTATAAATATAACATCCATTACGAGAGAGAGAGAGAGAGAGAGAGAGAGAGAGAGAGAGTATATTAACGTCTCTAAAAGGCCAATGTGGCCTATGAGACCAAAACAATACATACAATGATGATGGTGTGTTTCTCATCTAGAACGAGAAGAAAGATGAAGAACATGCCTATAAGATTGAAAAGGAAATGAAATGAAATGAAATAGTGTCCCATAAAGGGAAACATGTCAGTGATCTGAAAGTGAGAGTAGAGAAAGGAAAACCCTCCATCAATGATATGTCTGTTCTCTAGGGAAGTGTATCTCTGCATAGCTAAGGCGTCTTGGCATCTGTCTCCTGTGGCGCTCAATGATGGCTTTAATTTGTCTGTAATGTGGATGTCTAGGCCTTCGTCCGAGTGGACGTGGGCGCCTAGACCGGCTAAGTGCCACTGCTCTATCCAAAGGGACACCTACAGAAGATGAGGTCCAATGATGATGTATTCCTGTAGGCTGTGTGGCAGTAGTAGTGGTATCTGCCATATTCTGTCGTGTATCCATGAAAAAGTCAGTGACTGCTCTCTGTCTATGTGAGCCGAGCTGTGGGGGCCTCCTACTCCGTAGAATTGTTGCTCTGCGCCTCTGGAGCTCCAAGAGGAAAAATCCCAAGCATCTCTGATCCTCATACTGCATGATCCGTCTCAGGGGTCCAAAACCCTCTCGAAACAGACAGTGGTATCTACCTCGTATGTCGTAATATACAGTGCATCGGCAGATGTAGTGTTCCTCTGTCTCTGGCTCTCTGTCGCATAGTGGGCATATGCGTTCTTCTGTCTGTATACCCTCCCATCTGCCTGTCTCAATCCTCAGGTGGTGGGATGAGGTGCGGATCTGACCAATAGCTGTGCGTAGTCCATGAGGCAGCTGTGTGTCCATGTAATTGGGTCGGGTGATGAAACCATCCTCAGATACCTGGAGGAAGTGGGTCTGGTAGTGTGCCATCCTCGTGCCATGGGGCGAGGGGGGTCGGATCCAGGTCTTCTCCGTATCTAACTTCAGTATGTCTGCTCTGATCACATGGTTTAGCTCTGATCGGCTTAGGTCAAGTGTAGGGCAATCCAGGCTATAGTCAAAGGGGGGTAGTCTGTCAATCTGCAGACCATGTAGACGCATCCATGTGCTCATCTGAGCATACCAACAGTGTCTGTCACCGTCTGCTGCTAGTTGTCTAGAAGAGGCCAGGGCTAGCCGTGGGTATCTATCTTGGGGGAGCTCCCATAGTCTATGTATGAAAGTCACTGCCTGAACCAAGGCCTCAGCCACCATGGGTGATGCCCCCAACTCAGCTCTGATAATCTCATGTGGGGTCGAGCTCTTCGCTCGTATCATGCGTGAGATCATCATGACCAGTGGTCTTTCCATATGCTCCCATCCATCATAGTATTCCTTCTCTGGTCCATCCTGGTCTCCCAAAGGCTGTCTCCTCGTGTGAAACAGACTCGGACCCCAAATAGCTGCCCCATATAGGAGTGTGGGTGTAACCAAGGTGTCAAAAAGCCACAGTTTGGTGCGCGGCTCATGGAATTGTATGTGAGCACATTGCCTCTCCAATGCCCCTAAGGCTGCATATGCTTTTGCCAAACGAGCCTCTGATGTCTCTCTCCAAGAGAACTGTGGTCCCTTCAATGTGACCCCCAAATAAACATACTGCCTAACCATCTCCACTGGCTCTCCGTCAAAAGTAAACTGGTGCTCAGCGTCAGAGAGAGAGAGAGAGAGAGAGAGAGAGAGAGAGAGAGAGAGAGAAAGAGACATTAGTGCTGCGGCTTCCTCTAGAGTTATGCTTAATGGTGGGGTTACAGAGCCATTTGTCCTTGCACGCTCGGTCAGACAGGGTTGTCCTTTGAGTCCTCTCTTCTTTGCCTTGGCGACTCACCCGGTCCTTTCAATGTTATCCTCCATGGCACCTCTGCTCAGCTGGCCGGGCTGTCTCTTCCGTTGGGTCAGCACTTCGTTAGCCAATCTTTGGCTGATGACACCTTTATGATTTTGCAGGCCGACAGGGACAACATTCGAAGGGCATTAGATGTTTGGACACTCTTTGGTCAGGCCTCTGGGCTTCGCATCAATGCCTTTAAGTCAGCCATTCTCAGTTGTACGGAGCCCGATTTACAGTCCTTAGGCTGGCAAGGCCAGGTGGTTTCCCGTGGCTCCATTGTCAGGCATCTTGGATACCCATTGGGGGTGGATGTACGGCCAAAAGACTTGCTAGAGTGGATTTCACAAAAACTGGCGGCAAAGTTTATGTATTGGAAGTCGCAAGCGTGGCCATTCCCTATTCGCCTCAAAGTGGCCCAGACAATCATGCTACCAATGCTAACGTATTTCCTGCCTTTGTTGCCATGGACGCCTACTACTTTGAAGGCTCTCACTCATCCCATCCGTTTCATGCTATGGAAGAAGGATTCACTACAGGCAGGCATTTCGTGGATTTCATGGTCACATGCATGTACCCCTAAGAGCATGGGTGGTGGAGCTATTTTGGATGCACACACTCATATGTTAGCTCTCTGTTGGTCCCTTTTTCGTGCCATGTGTGTGGATCATCACCCGTGGACCATCATAGCCCGTTATTTTCTTGAGGATAGCGGGCTCCGCCATGGTAACACACGGCTTCGGGCCTCCTGGTGGCATGTCCTTAATGCTGACTCTCGTTTTTCCAGTCCCTCTTCCTCTTTGTTACTGCACTTGGTCGGCTCTTGGAAAGTGGTGCTCCAAAAGGCCCGTTGGCACCCAGTAGGGGACCGCTTGCAGACTAACTCCTTTCAGCTGGAATTGTTGGCAGTATCGAGACTCCTTTCATGGGAAGATAAACATCAGCTCAGACCAAGATTTAGTCGCATGGCCCGTTTAGGTGTGATGTCGGTTGCGGATGCTACCCTTGCCACTCGCAATGTCCTCGTATCGTTTCGGACTGCTAGGCGACTCTTCAAGATCCCGCGTGGATACCGTGATTTATGGGAACAGCTTTCGTTGGAGCTTCAGGGTAGGCAACCCTTTCCTGCCCTGGCTGTGGATCGCCCTTGGTAGGACTGGGACCTTGCAGGCCGGCTGAGTCTGGAAAAGGCCTCCAGTAATCAGGTGTATCATCTTCTCATTCAAGATCACCAATGGCTGGGTGAGAAAGCTAATACTGTTTGGGGACTGCGGAAATCGCTGTCATGGTGGCAGAAAACGCTGATGGAGGGCTGGCTAAATAAGACACCTTTCAAATGCAAGGTCTTGCTTTGGCGGGTGATGATTGGTGGTCTTCCTCTGGCCTCGGCCCTTGCCAAGCGTCGCATCTCGAATGGCAATTGTTTCTTCTGTACCACACCGGCGGAATCGGCCCGACATCGTTTTCTCTCTTGCCCGCTCGCCAAGAATATCTGGTCACTCTTGTCGCACATTTGGCGCGCGGTGGTGGGGTCCTCGCTAACTCCTTTTCACTGGGTTTTTGTGCGCCCGAAGTATCCCACAACGCCACAGTTGCATGTGAAGATCTTATTTCACTTTTTCAGATATTGGGGATGCTGGCACATTTGGACCATGCGCAATGCTTTTCTCTTTGATTCGGCCTCTAATGTACCGCGACATATTGCCAGGCTTAAAGGGCTCTTGCATTGGCAGCTAGATCTCATCCGACACTCCGACTTGCTCCCTCGGGAGGATTTGCATCCGTGGCATATGGCAATTGCCTCTGGGTCGTTGCCATGATTGGTGTAACCTTTTTAGTGCATTACTACAAGGATTCCCCACACGTTGGTCTAGGGCCCTCATGTCTCTTGTAATCAGAAAAAAGAGAGAGAGAAAGAGAGAACCTCTTCACATGATGGATTTGTGTCATCATGTATCTTGTAATCAAGTAATCTTGTATTTTTTTTGTAATTAATACAATTACCTTTTACGAAAAGAGAGAGAGAGAGAGAGAGAGAGAGAGAGAGAGAGAGAGAGAGAGAGAGATTTAAGAGAGTGAACACAAGACGAATTATCGAGAGAGAGAAGAGGACGCGATGGCGGAGAGAGAGACGACGACCTAGAGAGAGAAAGAAAGAAACGTCTGACGAACGCGATGGCGAGAGAGCACGCGACGGTGGATTCCGCCCTGCCGCCGGCCGTCTGACCTGTGTGTCCTGCGTGTGGTCGTCGCCTATTGGCCTTGTTGCTGTCAGATCTGGGCCGTCGCCTGTCCGCCCGTCCGCCCTGCATCGCTTGTTCACCCTAACCCTGCCGTCGCCTGTTAACCCCCCTAACCCTGCCGTCACCTGTCCGCGCGAGCTGCGCCCTGCCTGAGTTCTCCCCTCAGGCGTCTGCCGGGTCCGTTTTGCCCCATCGCCATAGTGTTACGCGCTGGTCGTCCTGTGACTACCGCGTCGACCCCTACTGCTCGCTGGCTGCGACCTTCCTTCTGGGGTCGCCCTGGTTCGAGAGAGAGACAGAGCGAAAGTGCGACCCTCTGCCTGCGCGTGTGCTGCTTGTGGGACGAAGGCGTGCGTGCGTAACACTGCACCCTTGTGGGACTGTGAATTGTGAGCCACCCGTTTGCATCTCAGCCGCCTGCTGCCTGTTCCTGCAGCGATTGGCAGAGAGAGAGAGAGAGAGTTCTTGGCAGCGAGAGAGAGAGAGAGAAAGAGAGAGAGAGAGAGAGAGAGAGAGAGAGAGAGAGAGAGAGAGAGAGAGAGAGAGAGAGAGAGAGATGGCTGGTTTGGATCTGGATTTCATAGACGAAACGGTGGTAGCACTTGGCCCGGATTCTGATGTTGAGGAACCGGAGGATATGGTTCCGTGCACTGAAGAATTGCCCCCGGGTCTTGACATCCAGGCTGAGGGTAAACGTACCAAGCATACCCCGGAAGAGATAGGTGTTACTCAGGATCGTTTCTATGCGCAGGTTGCTTCGGATTCTGTGGACTCTCAGGAGGTGGACTGGGAGCATCTGTTGGAATTTGCCAACACTCTGCTTGGTGAATATGTTCAACATAATCAGGAAGCCTTCTTTGACTCTGCTCCAGACGATTTTCTGGAAGCTACCGTCGACCCAAAAACTGTCCTACGCTCCTTTTCGGTATTTTATGATCACGCGGTGATACTCTTCTTCACTGGTCGCATCACGCTGCTTTCCCGTATTCGCCAATGGCTGCAGAGTCTGCTACAAGGGGAATGTGTTGAAGAGATTTTTGTTGGATCCCGAGGTTTTTTTGAGGTCCTCTTGAAAACAGAGACGCATCGTGCTGCTCTCCTGTCTAAACTGCCTTTGTTTTTTGATCGTCGGTTGGTTCATGTGGTTCCATGGCGCCCGATGGCAGATTTCCAGCGCCTCCTGCAACGTGAATGCCCTGTGTGGGTAGAAGTGGAAAATTGTGCGGCTGTTTATTGGCCGCTCTTGAAGGATGCTATGGCCGCTGTGGGCTTGGTTCTGGTCCCTCCCAGTCTCAGGGCTGTGAATCGCAACCGCTTGTGCATGTTATGGGATACTGCAAGGAAACGGCGTGCCTGGTTACGCCTCAATTGCTCTGGCATGCATCCGTTACACTTTCGTTTGAAATGGGGCAATTTTGCAGGCCATTGCTTTTCCTGTGGACAGTTGGGGCACTTTATGGCTAAATGCCCAGAGCAACAACACGTTTCAGATGCGGGTCATGTTGCTCCGCCCATGGAAGATATGGTGTGTGATGCTCCGTCGCTGGATACTATCCACTTGCCCTAAGTTCTGGCCAAAGGTAAACAATAGGTTTTGGGTCTGGATTCCCGTGCCAGTGATTGGGTTGAAGTACGTGCCAAAAAAGGCAACAGGATTGGTGCTGGCATGGAGAGTACTGTGCCTACTACCTCACAAGATTCCATGCGAACATATATGCGCAGGAAGAAAATGATGTCTTCCGAGCGCTCTGCTCCTGCTATGGTTTCCTCGGCTCCCTGTCATCAGCCCGCCAGGAAAATGTATTCGGATCGTCTAAAGGGTCCACCTGCACAGCTGGCTTTTGATACCAGAGGCAACGTCATTACTCCGTGGGACCGTCGTTACCCACGTTCCAACCCCAAGCAAGCAGATATGCTTTCTACTTCCAAATCTTGTCCTCAGAACTATTTTGCGGTGTTGGCGGATTTCTTGGATGAGGGAGTCCTGGACATTCTCGCCGACAAAGTCAAATCGAGGCAAGCTGTGCCTCGTACCTGATTGTGTTTTGTATACACATGAAAATAGCCACGTGGAATGTGCGAGGAATTTGTTCTCGCCACAAGCAACATGCCATGTGGACTGCATTGTATGAGAATCAGTGGAATGTCCTGTGCGCTGTTGAGCACAAGAGTCACGGTGACGCCGGTAAAGTTGTGGATTGCCATGGCTTTCGTTTGTTCTATGCAGGAACACCGGCCATGCATTATTCGGGTGTGCTCATGATTGTACATGCCAAATATCAGCCTGTTCTTATTAAAAATGATGTTCATGGCCGCTTTTTGGTGGTTGAAATCTTATTCGAAGGGGAAATCCTATGGTTACTTGGCCTTTATGCTCCGAATGATTCGTTATCTCGCCGGGAGCTTTGGCAGACTTTGCAGACTTCCTTGTCACTTGGCAGACGGGGCTTCTTCATGGGGGATTTCAATATGTGTGTTGATTCTTCCCAGTCTACATCGGAGCACTCGGTCATGGATGCGCCGGAAAGTCGTATGTGGCAAGAGTTGGCTCTTGTTGTTCTTAAGCAAGATCTTTGGTCCTGGCTACACCCGTCTTCTCCAGGCTTTACTTTCCATTCGGCCCAGTATGCCACAACATGGTCGCGGTTGGACCGTATATATATAATGCAGAATGATGATTTTCTGCTTGAGATGCTCGAAATAAAAGTGTTGCAGCAATATGTCTTGTCGGACCATTTCCCTTTGTAGTTCGAGTTGCTTGCACAACCCATTGCCCCTTTCAAGCAATTTCTGGAGAGACTCCCTTTGCGTTTCAACTCGTCCTACTTAAAGCATACAAATTTTCAGGGCTATATGCAGCAATTGCTTGACAGATTCTTCTTGGACTTTTCCTCTCAGGGCACTGCGTCATTTGAAAGATTGCTCTCTAATGTGCAGCGGGTTGCTCGGCAATATGGGATCTATCATGCCTCTCTTTGTCGGCGCCGTCGACAGGCAGCGGAGGACCTGCTGGTTTTGGTTCACTCCCTGCTGGTGGACACTCTGGATGATGCATTTCTTCTTGCATTGGCCATGCGAGTGGCCGATCTTATTAAAGAATTCCAGTTTAAATCGTATCAGCAGGCCAAATTGCAACATCTGACAGAGACTTTGCAATATAGTGCATGTCAGACCCATAAGTTCTTTCGAGCTCTCCATGCCTCTCCTGCTCGAGAGAATATGACCAGACTCGAGGATGCACAAGGCCACCTTATCCTGGATCCACAGACTATTGTGCATATGTGCAGGAATTATTTCCGTGACCTTCTCGGTTCCGCTTCTCCACCTTCAGCCCAAATTACTCAGGCCCGTTCGGTTTTTTATGACCTGGTCCGCAATCAGCTTCCGCAGGACATGCAAGCTACTCTGGAGTCAGATATTGGTGAAGCAGAGGTTATGGATGTCTTGTTACACTTGCCCAAAGATAAAAGTCCGGGTTGGGATGGTCTCACCAATGAGTTCTTTGAAGCTTTCGCTATCCAACTGGCGAAACCATTGCAAGCTTTGTTTCAGCAGGTGTGGGAAACGGGGATTATGCCTCCCTCATGGAAACAAGGACTTATTAAACTGCTTCCAAAAGTTCCTTTGCCATCTAAGTTGACACAGTGGCGCCCAATTTCTTTGATGGGTTCAATGTACAAAATCTTCTCCAAAGTAATGGCGAATCGGCTCCATAAGCATCTCCCTGCCCTTGTGTACCCTCTCCAGTATGGTTTCATTAAGGGCCGAAATATTCTACACAATGTTTTGAATGCCCAATTGGCCATTGATTATGCCCGGCATTCTAATCAGGAGGTGGTACTGATTCAACTGGACCTGGAAAATGCTTTTGACTATCTGGACTGGTCTTTCGTTGCTGACCTTATGTCTGCTATGGGCTTTGGTGCTCGGATGTCTCGTCTGATCTACACCATTAGTGCTGCGGCGTTTTCGCGAGTCATGCTGAACGGAGGTGTTACTGAGCCATTTGTCCTTGCCCGTTCTGTCCGACAGGGGTGCCCTTTGAGCCCTTTATTCTTTGCCCTTGCGACATATCCAGTTCTTTCCATGTTATCACATATGGCCGCCTCTTCCCAGTTGGCCGGACTGTCGCTTCCTACAGGACAACACTTCATTGGCCAATCCCTGGCGGATGATACTTTTATGATTTTGCGTGCGGACAAGGATAACCTTCGAAAAGCATTGGATGTTTGGGGTCTCTTTGGTCAGGCGTCAGGGCTTCGTATCAATGCGCTCAAATCAGCCATTCTTGTCAAGAATTGCGTGGTGGAGGGGGTTGTTCAAGATGTTGCGCCGAACACACACAGAATGCACAAGGAGAAGCTCACTCAAGAGACAAGAAGAGAGATGGAGGCCAAAACGTTTTCTTGCTGATTTCTTCTTCTTCTTCCACACTCTTTACAATGTACACAAAGTATAGATAAGATACAACATAAAAGGAAAGTGGCCTACTAAGTCAAACAATGCATAACCGACTACACTAGTCGACTGGCGCTATAGCTATGCCAGCTGTAAATAGGTGTAACGACCTGAATATAATAAGTAATGAGTCAGTGGCCATGTGAGATGCATAATGACCACCGACGTGCTAGGTGTAGACGTGTGGACCCATCTAACCAGGCGGTCCATCATCAATGTCCGCATGTAGTGAGCTTGTCATCTCAACACTCCCCCTCAAGCTCAACTGCATCTCTGCAACTCCAAGTAAGCTTCGAAACTTTTGAAGCTTCTCTGTACCCAATGCCTTCGTGAAGATGTCAGCTATCTGATCCTGTGTGCTGACATACACCAAGTCAATCTCACCTGCTAGTACCTTCTCTCTCACAAAGTGGTAGTGTACCTCAATATGTTTTGTCCTGGCATGGAACACAGGGTTTCTAGCCAACTGTATACTGCTCATGTTGTCACAATAAATGACAACTGGACCTTCCACCTGCACATCCAAATCAGCCAATAGCTTTTGCAGCCATACTACCTCACATGCTGCAACAGCAACACCTCTATACTCAGCCTCTGTACTCGACAAAGCAACTGTAGATTGCTTTTTGCTGCTCCATGCAACTGCTGCACTACCAAGAGAGAACATGTATCTGCTGGTAGATCTTCAATCAGACATACTACCAGCCCAATCTGCATCTGTGTATCCAAACACCTGTACATTTGTACCTGCCTCATAGAAAGGTCCGTAATGTAATGTGGACTTCACATATCTCAATATGCGTCTGACTGCATCCAAATGTGGCTTTCTAGGCACTTGCATAAACTGACTCACAAGACCAACAGCGTAGCTCAAGTCTGGCCTTGTAATGGTCATGTAGATCAAACTCCCCACTATCCTCCTGAACATAGTAGGGTCTTCTATCTCATCCCCAACATCAGCACTCAACTTTACATTCTGCTCCAACGGGACTGAAAGTGGTTTGCATGCAGTCATACCATACTTGGACAACATATCCAAGCCATACTGTCTTTGGGACAGCCATATACCATCATCACATCTGATCACCTCAATGCCAAGGAAGTTCCTTAGCTCACCTAAATCCTTCATCTCAAACTTCATCTTCAAACAGCCCTTGACTTCAGCAATCCCACTATCACTATCACCTGTAATAATCAAGTCATCCACATAGATGACTATGATGACTAAACCTGCTTCTCCCTTTCTCACATAAAGTGAGTGATCAGCATCAGAAACATAAAAGCCAATATTGACAAGATACTCTCTGATCTTGTCAGACCATGCTCTAGGTGCTTGCTTGAGCCCATAGAGTGCATTCTTCAACCTGCACACATACGTGGGATGCTCTAAATCTTCATAACCTGCTGGCTGATCCATATACACTTCTTCCTGCAAATCACCATGCAAGAAGGCATTCTTTACATCCATTTGCTGCAACCTCCAACCTTTGGCTGCTGCCAAAGCAATCACACATCTGACAGTTGCCATCCTAGCAACTGGACTGAAGGTTTCATCATAATCTATGCCATATGTCTGGGCATAGCCTTTTGCAACCAGCCTAGCTTTGTACCTGCTAATAGAACCATCTGCATTGTGCTTAATCTTATAAACCCACTTACATCCAATAGCTTTCTTTCCCTTCGGCAATGATACTAGATCCCAAGTCTTATTGGCCTCTAATGCAGCCATCTCCTCATCCATTGCTGCATCCCAATGAGCATGACCAATAGCCTCCTCAAAACATGTGGGCTCAACATCCTCAACTAGTTTCACCATATAAGTGAGCTGCATAACCTTCAAAACCAAATCTTTTAAGAGGGTATCTCACCTTGCTAGACCTACGTACCACTGGATCACTCAATGGAGTCTTTGCATTAACGCGTGCTCTCTGCACACCTGGAGTCCTCACTGAAGAAATGCTAAGCTCATCATCTAAGCTCTCTAAGCCACTAGAGTCTCCATCAAGAACTGCATCAATGCCTTCTGACACTTTATTCTTTCCTTTGTCTTTACCTGTAGTGCTACTACATGCACCTGAAGATGTAGAGGTACTCCTTAGTCTCCTAGACCAAGGACTACTAGATGATGTCTCTGGTCCACTAAGAGTCTGTGATTCTTGCTTTTCAGCCTGCACATGAGTATCATGATCATCATCAACATCCAATGCATCACCACTAGATGCATACCAACTGCTCATTTCATCAAAGATGACATCCCTGCTCACTCTGAACTTACATGTGACAGGGTTGTAACAGCGATACCCTTTTTGCTTTAAAGAGTATCCAATAAAGATATACTTTTCAGCCTTTGGATCTAGTTTTCTCCGCAACTCATCTGGCACATGAACATATGCAATGCAGCCAAACACTTTCAAGTGTGAAACATCAGGCTTCTTACCTGTAAAACATTCTTCGGGGGTCATACCATGAACTGCAGCTGTGGGAGTTCTGTTCATAATATAAACAGCAGTATGAACAGCCTCAGACCAAAAATGCTTAGGCATATTCTTTTCAGCCATCAAGGCGCGTGCAACTTCTGCAATATGCTTGTTTTTCCTTTCTGCAACCCCATTTTGCTGTGGGGTATACCTGCATGTGAACTGTCTCTTTATCCCATGAGACCTCAGAAAATCACTGAACTCATTTGAGAGGTACTCTCCCCCTCCATCTGACCTCAAGCACTTTACTTTCAAGCCTGTTTCTCTTTCAACTGCAGCCTTGAAAGTTCTAAAGTGCTCAAATGCTTCACTCTTTTCCTTTATAAAATATATCCACAGCTTTCTAGAACAATCATCAATGAATGTGACAAAGTATGAACTGCCTCCAAGAGATACATTTTGTGTAGGCCCCCAAATGTCTGTATGCACAACATCAAGGATATTTCTGCTTACATCTCTGTCATGTGAAAATGGTTGTCTTGCCTGCTTACCAAACTGACATGCTTCACATACCTTCTGAAATTCTGCAACTTTAAAAGTAGGCAAACCTGTAACCAACCCTTTGGACTGCATTAATTTCAGCCTTTGTACATTTGCATGTCCAATGCGTTTGTGCCAAATTTCAATGTCTGCAACAACACCTTTTCCTTTGGCATACATAGCAGCATTCATAGTAGGAATTCCAGCGTCCAGAGTAAACATACGTCCAACTCTACTTCCCTTTGCTACCAACCTGCACTTGTCATTGAAATCTTCTACAAAGCAGCCCTTTGCATTAAATCTGACTTGCAGCCCTTGCTCTACCATTTGACCGACTGACACCAAGTTCTTTGTAATAGATGGCACATGTAATACATCTGAAAGACTCTTTGTCTTACCATCATGCAAGGACAAGGGAACTTTTTCAATGTGTGAAATTGGGTGGCATGAGTCATCACCCGTCTGCACATAACTTGCATTCTGCAAATTCTGCATCTCTCCAAACTAATCTGCATGGCTGGTCATATGATTGGATGCACCTGAATCAACATACCAAACATCATCATGTGCTCCCTTTCCTGTAACAGCATTCAGCATATGCTGCATGACAAACAGACGTTCATTTTTGTCTTCATTCTGTCGTGAAGACGATGCATAGTTTCCTTGCTGCAACTTACCACTGCGGATATCATCTCTCTTAGCATAACATTGGGCTGCAATATGACCTGTTTTGCCACAGTAGTGGCACACAATACCAGAGTTGTTAGAACCTCTGTTCTGCCATCCACCTCTTCCTCTAAAGCTCCCCCTGCCTCTAAAGTTACCACGACCTCCTGAAACCTGCATATCGCCAAATTGCTGATTCAATCTATTTTGCTGGTTGTCACTACCACGTCCTGTACCACGGCCTCTTGAAGAGAACCTGCCACGTCCCCTTCCTGAACTGGAGTAGAAAGCTTGGACCTGTTCACCGCTTCTTTCAGATGTCTCACTCTGCATGTTGATCTCTTTAGTGATCATAAGGGAGACCAACTTATCGAAATTTGAAAATGGCTTTCTGACATATACGGAAGTTATAAAAGACTTCCAAGCCTTTTCATTATTAAGTCCACCCAAGGTAGACGACACCAAATCATCATCATCGGGCATTGCATCAATTGCTGCCAAGGCATCTGCAATGCTTCTTACCTTCAATGCATACTCATTAATAGACATCTTCCCTTTCTTCAATGTATTCAACTCTTGTTTGAGTTGAATCTTTCGTGCCTTTGTATTTACAGAAAACATACTTTCAAGTATGGTCCAAGCTGCATATGCATTCTTTGCATTTCTAATGTGTCCCAACATATTATTGTCAATTACTGCAGACAACCAATACATGACCTTCTTGTCTTTTGCATTCCATTCCTTTCGTGCCTTTGTCTCTTCTGCAGTTGGAGGATCACTCACCTCCGGCTCCTTTTCTTCACCTGAAACGAACTCGTAGAGGCATTTTCCAATAAGAAAGTTCGTGACACGGAACTTCCATGAAGGGTAGTTGTTCTTGTCAAGCTTCTCAATGATGGGGCTTCCACTATTCTCTGCCATTATCACAAGAATAATACCAAACAGCAAGCAAATCTTCTGCAACCCTTGACCTGTAGTGCACAGCAATACACTAGACAGCCTTTTTCACTGTCTGCTCAACAATACATGCAATCTGCAACCAGTTTGCAGATAAACCTTGTGTTTACTCACTGGTAAACACCTTTGATCTTACAGATTTGAAATCTGTAACCTGCGCACCCACTTTCGATCGATACAGCCGAAGTCACAGCGTACCCTGAAACTGCTGTCCGCAACCTTGCGGCTCTAAAACGGGCCCTGAAACGGCCTCAAATGCCCAAAATAACTGCGGGAAAGCCCTGAAGGGCCTATCTGCAGAATATACAGCGCTCTTCGCGCACACCAAATCTCATTGCAATCTGAGATTTTTGCTCTACCCTGCTTTCGGTGCCTCCACAGGCACTATCCAAGAGAAAGAGTGGAAGGATGGGAGAGCTTCTTACCCGTGGCTTGCTTGCTCGAACCTTGCTTCTTCTCCTTTGCTTCAACCTTCGAAATCAGCCTCTCTCAGTGGTGCGGCTCTGATACCATGTCAAGAATCACGTGGTGAAGGGGGTTGTTCAAGATGTTGCGCCGAACACACACAGAATGCACAAGGAGAAGCTCACTCAAGAGACAAGAAGAGAGATGGAGGCCAAAACGTTTTCTTGCTGATTTTTTCTTCTTCTTCCACACTCTTTACAATATACACAAAGTATAGATAAGATACAACATAAAAGGAAAGTGGCCTACTAAGTCCAACAATGCATAACCGACTACACTAGTCGACTGGCGCTATAACTATGCCAGCTGTAAATAGGTGTAACGACCTGAATATAATAAGTAATGAGTCAGTGGCCATGTGAGATGCATAATGACCACCGACGTGCTAGGTGTAGACGTGTGGACCCATCTAACCAGGCGGTCCATCATCAATGTCCGCATGTGTTGAGCTTGTCATCTCAACAATTCTAAGCTGCACGAAGTCGGATTTGCAGTCCTTGGACTGGCAGGGTCTAGTTGTTCCTCGAGGTTCCATTGTCAGGCATCTTGGATACCCTTTGGGTATTGATGTTCCCCCAAAGCAGCTTCTGCAGTGGATTTCTCAGAAAATGGTGGCCAAGTTTATGTATTGGAAGTCTCAGGCCTGGCCCTTTCATGTTTGCCTCAAAGTAGCCCAGATAATTATGTTGCCAATGCTCACATATTTCTTGCCATTGTTGCCCTGGACTCCTACGACTCTGAATGCTCTCACTCAGTCTATTCGCTTCATGCTATGGAAGGACTCATTGCATACAGGTATTTCCTGGATCTCGTGGTCGCATGCGTGCACCCCCAAACGCATGGGTGGCGGAGCTATTTTAGATGCCCAAACTCACATGCAAGCACTTCGTTGGTCCCTTTTCCGCGCCATGTGCTCCAATGATCATCATCCGTGGGTCGCTATCGCCCGTTATTTCCTCGAGGGCCATGGGCTTTGGCATGGCAATACCCAACTCCGGAGTTCTTGGTGGCACGTTCTTAATGCTGATTCGCGGTTTTCCAGTTCTTCTTCTTCGCTGCTTACCCATTTGGTGTGTTCCTGGAAACACGTCCTTCAAAAGGCTCAGTGGCACCCAACGGAGGATCGCTTGGCTAATAACTCTTTTCAATTGGAATTACTGGCAATCTTGCGTTTACTTTCGTGGGAAGGTAAACATGAGCTTAGACCACAATTCAACCGGATGGCACGTTTGGGCTTGTCTTTAGTTGCGGATGCCACCCTTGCCAGTCGCAATGTGCTTATATCGTTTCGTACTGCTAGGAGGCTTTTCAGGATCCCTCGTCGATATAGGCCTTTATGGGAACAACTTTTGACGGTGCTCCAGAGCAAACAACCCTTTCCTGCTCTTGCTTCGGATCAGCCCTGGCAGGATTGGGACCTACAAGGCCGGCTGCATTTGAGCAAAGCTTCTGCTAACCAAGTGTATCATCTCCTGATTAAAGATAATCAATGGCTAGTTACTAAAGCGAATGCTTTATGGGGATTGCGTAAATCCCGGTCATGGTGGAGGGCAACTGTGATGGAGGGCTTGGCCAACAAGACACCCTTTAAATACAAAGTCTTTCTTTGGAGAGTGATGATTGGGGGTCTTCCGCTTGCTTCGGCTCTTTCCAAGCGACAAATCTCCAATGGCACCTATTTCTTTTGCACCACTACTATGGAATCTGCCCGCCACCGATTTATTTCTTGCCTCGTCGCTAAGAAAGTCTGGTTATTTTTGTCGGCCGTTTAGCGAGGGGTGGTTGGTATCACACTGCGCCCCTTTGATTGGGTTTTGGGCCAGCCCGAATACCCTACTCCTGCACAGCCACATATGAAGCTCATGTATCACTTTCTTCGATACTGGGGCTGTTGGCATAACTGGACCATTCGGAATGCTTTTCTGTTTGACTCCGCCCATAATGTTCAGCGGCATATTGTGAGGCTTAAGGGCCTCTTGTATTGGCAGTTAGCTCTTCTCCATCGTTCTGATTTGCTCTCTACGGAGGACTTCCGTCCTTGGCATATGGCAATTTCCTCCGCATCCTTGCCATGACATTGTAACCTGTAGTACTTAGCACCTCTTCACATGATGGCTTGGATTGTCATCATGTATCTTGTAATCAAGTAATCTTGTATTTTTTTTCGTAATTAATACAATTACCTTTTACGAAGAGAGAGAGAGAGAGAGAGAGAGAGAGAGAGAGAGAGAGAGAGAGAGAGAGAGATCTATTAACATCTCTAAAAGTTCCCACCAAGTCGCGGCTGAACCTTCAAGGTCCCAATCTAGGTGGTACCTAAAGATCCTGGGTATCAATAGAAGAGATGACTGGTTGAAGACAGCCACCCCAAGAAAGTAGAGGATGGGTGAAGAACTTCATGTGGAGTAGGTTCCCCCTCATATGTGGGAGATGGAGAGGCCCCCGCTGAAGTCGAAGAAGAAGTAGATGTCCCCTCTGAGGGCAAAGAAATAACATTTCCCTCTAAATCTCCCTCTAAAGTAGATAGGGAATCCAAAAACTCATGGATCTTGGACTCTGAAATGTCTGATGATGAAGACCATAACCAATACAATTGGTATCATCATCTCTCATTGGATAAGAAGAGATAAAATTTATGTGTAAGTTTACATGGTATATTGGAATGAGATGTATGGAAACTAAAAAACTGAAAAAGTTGGAAAAAGAACTAAGTTTAAAAAGATCAAGAGTGTAAGGGGTCTCCCCCTCAATCTATGGAATCCACCAAGACATGCCATGTAGGTACTCTAGGGCGTTGTGCTATGCGTAGCATTGTAGCTCTATCAATTATGATGCCTCCTGATGCTGTATCTCAACAATGCCTATCAATAGGAGATGTAGTGTCTGGGGTGGTCGCGGTTGGGGGTTCAGCTGCGTGGAAGTAGTTTGTAATTGCTCTCTGGAGGGGTGGATGGTGTTGGGGTCGCCTCCTATCCTGTAACAATAATGCTCTGCGTCGTTAGAGCTCTTGCAAGAAAAGGTCCAGACATCTTTGGTCCTCATAGTCCATCACCTGTCTTAGTGGTCCAAAACCCTCCTTAAAGTGGCAATGATAGCGGCCTTGGATATCATACTATACAGTATATCTACAAATGTAGTGCTCCTCCACCTTTGGCTCCCATCCACAAAGCTAGCACATCCTCTCATCATCTGCAATATGGCTCCATCGACCTGTCTCAATCATTAGCTGATGTGATGAGGTGCGGATCTGACCAATAGCAACTCGAAGTCCGTGTGGGACAGTTGAGCATCCATGCATCTAGGCCTCATTATGAAACCGTCATGAGAAAGTTGCAAGAAGTGACTTTGGTATTGTGCCGTTTTCGTGCCTAATGGGAAAGGGGGCTTGGACCAAGTCCTTTCTATCTCCACTTTAGTGATGTCTGCCCTGATCACACTATTCAGCTCTGCACGACTAAGGCTCAAAGTAGGGCAGTGGAGGCTGTAATCAAACGTTGGTAGTCTATCTGTACTCATGCCATGCAAATTCAGCCACGTGCTCATGTGTGCATACCAACACTGTCTATCTCCCTCTGCTGCAAGCTGTCTTGAAGACTCCAGTGCTAGTCTAGGATATCGGTCTTTAGGGAGCTGCCATATCCTCTGAAGGAAAGTAATTGCTTGGAATAATGCCTCAACTACCATGGGTGGAACGCCTAATTCTGCCCGGATGATCTCCTGTGGTACTACGGCTTTTGCCCTTATCATATGTGCTATCATCATGACTAGCGGTCTTTCCATGTGTTCCTAGCCATCATAATGTTGTGCTTCTAGTCCATCACAGTCCATAAGTGGCATCGGTCTAGTATGATAAAGTCTTGGCCCCAAATGGTTGCCCCATAGAGCAGTGTGGGCTTAACTAAAGTGTCAAAAAGCCACAATTTGGTACGAGGCTCTTGAAACTGTATGTGCGCACACTGCCGCTCTAGAGTACCCAAAGCTGCATATGCCCGTGCAAGCCTGGCCTCTGAAGTCTCCTTCCATGAAAACTGTGGCCCCTTGAAAGTGACTCCGAGGTATACATATTGTCTAACCATTTCCAAAGGCTGGCCGTCATACATAAAGTAATGCTCTGAGCGTGTCACCCAAGCTGCTGAGGTGTTAAAGACCATGATTTTAGTCTTTCCGAGATTAATCTTGAGACCTTTATCTTCACAGAACACATGTAATGCATCTAGATGCTGTTGTAGTCCCTCTGGTGAATTGGAGATAAGCACCATATCATCAGCATATAACAAAATTGGTATCAGTACCCCAGCCAAGCTGGCTCGCGTACCACCCCATCTCTGCATATAATCAGAGATCTCGTCAATGTACAGTCCAAACAGCAAAGGAGAGAGGAAACAGCCTTGCTTTATGCCCACCGTACTAGAGACTGAGTCTGTTGTGCCTCTAGGCACCTGTACTTTCCCTGTCACAGTTTCATACAATGCATAAATACACCATTGCATATCCTTTGGGACCCCAATGGCTCGCAACCTTTGCATGAGTCTTGCACGTGGCACAGTATCAAAGGCTTTGTGGAGGTCCACAAAACAACAGTAGATTCTTTGCCTCCGTGATCGTCCCTCCTCAATCAAGGCCCTTAGCGTGAATATATGGTCTAGCGTATTGTATCTGTGGAAGAAACCTGCTTGTCCTATAGATCGTATTTTCTTTGTTTCAGGCCACCAACTCAACTCATGCTCCACAATAGAGGTATATATCTTTGCTAGCATATGGCCAATCATAATAGTGCAATAGTTGTTAGCGACCAATGGATCTCCTCTCTTAAAAATCGGGACTATTGTGTGGTCACACCAGCTTATTGGAAACCCCTCACATACGGCTCTATTGAAGAGATTCGCCAAGATAGGGGCCAGTGCATAACATGCATGTGCAAAATGCTTTGCCACAAGGACATCTTGGTCATGTGCTCTCCCATTCTTCAACCTCCAAATGGCATATCTCACCATCTTTTCGGTAAAGGAACCGCACTGTGTTGGCCTAGAGTTTTATGGACAGGGTATTTGTTCTTGTGATGGAACATCGTATAATGCCCTAGCATGTTCATGCCAAACCATAGGTGATGTCAACTGGATTGGGGGTTGTCTCCCGTGAAATTTCCTCTATGCCCTCTTGTTGTCCTTGCTCAGAAAGAGTTGATAATCTTTGACTCTAGTTTGTCTAAATAATCTCTCTTCTTTTTTCGCACAAGACGACGCAAGACATTCCGTGCTTGCTTATGTGTTCATGTTCTTAGTGTAATATCCCTTTGCAGGCGGGTCCTGTCTGCACTCATCATCATACCAAGCATTTTGAGGGGCAGTACAATTGCGTATTGTGGTAGGACCCATCTTTTATGGGAATGCCTCTGAAGCTGCAGCATGTAAAACCTTTGCTAGAGATCTAATGGCATCTTCCAATGGTTCATGTTGGTCTAGCTGACTTAAGCCATCTCGTACTGCATCACCATAGATGTGCGACGTTTGCTCTAGAAATTCATAATGCGGGAATGTGTGTGACTGTGTGCATGTTTCTTGTCTATGACTACGTGCTAGAGTAAATTTTAAGATCGCATGGTCGGCTGCTATACTGATCGGCTTATTAGATATCTTGAAATCCTTAATTTTTGGAATTAACTCTAGCGAGCCCATTACATAGTCCACCACACTGGCCCCTTTTTTGCTGTTCCAACAAGTGAAAGTATCCACTCCTAGCTATCTTAATAGGCCATTGAATATAGCCAATCCATGAGCACTTCCCAAAGCTAGCAGATGGGATCCATATGTTGTCAATGCCTTATCTTGAGATGTCCTAGCAAGCCCTAGTATCCAAAGCCAATTTCTTAAACATTTCATGTTCAGTATCATAAAAGGCAAACTGTGTCAAAAGATGACGTACCAGCGAGATAGTAGGGTTTGCAGGGAGGAACACGGAGTGAACTCGGCAAACATGGAGAAAAGAAGAGAAGAGAGAAACTCTGATGAATGGAATGATGAAGTTCCAAATCATGGAGTGAATGTGATACAAGGGACCAAGGGTGCCGTAGCACAAGGAAGATGATGAAGACAACCACGAACCACGAACCGCAATGTCCTCTTGAAGGGGTGTGAGGGTAGTGGAGAGGCTGGAGAGAAGAGGTGACAGACTGAATGAATCAGCCGTCAGGAATGAATGAGAGAATGGTCTATAAATAGGCACAGTTAGTCTAGGATGGCGCCCCTTTTCGGGGCTGCAAGCCCTATATGCAAAACGCAGAAACACAAACTATGAATGAAGGGTTTCTCAACAAATAGCTCACTTCTTGTTCGAGCATTAAAGTCTCCCACTAGTAGTATGTCCCCAATACTTGCATATCTTGTAATATCTTCATGTAGTACTTCAAATGGTGATCCCTCCTCAATAGCAAATGTTGAAGAGGCAGGTGGGATTCGGGAAGTAGCATACCACAACATATAGATCCCTCGGGTGCCCTATCCTTAGCCTTACCCACATGTATTTAGCATACACATCTCGTAACACCACGTGAATCATGTCTTGGAGGCTCTCACGATAAAGAATAGCCACCCCTCCTGACCCCCTGGTGTTGAGCTAAAATATGCATTACTTGCTGATTAGTCTCTTAAACAGCCCCAAAACACACTAGAAATGCTCTTTTAGAGTAAAACCCTAAAACGGGGAGCGGTTCGAGAGAGTTTAGTGGAAACCCTAAAACGGGTAGCGGTTTGAGAAAGTTTAGTGGAAACCCTAATTTTTGGGGCGCCCTTCCACATCTATAAATAGACAGGCTGCCCCCAATCAACAATCATCCTTGTTTGCAGGTTACACCAGCCCACACACCCTCTGCTACTGTTGGCGCCCAGTTTCCAGCCTGTAGCCCGCCTCCATCTGCTGTCCAGCCATCATCGACTGCAGCCACATCATCTTCAGCCTGTCCATTGCTGTAGGCGACAGCTCTCAACTGCTTGTGACTGCTACAAACTGTCCCAGACTGCTGTTCAGCCTGCTGTCCATCATTTCCAGGGTCAGCCAACCTGCGTTTTCAGCATTGCAGGCCTTGACACTCTTAGATACTGTTTCAGCCTGCTGTTTACAGTAGATTGTGCACAGTTTCCAGCCCCTGATCGGTGGTACACTGCTGCGTTTTCCAGTTTCCAGCCTCTAGATTGCTGTGTTTTGGTGACCAGTCTGCTGCCATTCACTATTCAGCACTCCTACACTCCGACTGGTGGTCACAGACTTGGGATCCGTCTTCGGTGGACGTCACACTCCGACATTGCTCTGCCCTTGAGCACACTGTACACTCTTACATTCATTTACAGCGTTCATTCACTTCAGAGTTATGTTCTCTCTCTCCCTTCTTCTATTTGTGTTTGAGTTTTTGAGTTTTGAGTTTTGGGTTTAGGGTTTAGGGTTTGAGTTTTGAGTTTTGCGTTTAGGGTTTGAGTTTTGCCCTCTGTGTCTGTGTCTGTGTCTTTGTGTTTTTGTCGTAGTCGTACACTTTGTGTGTCCTCAGTGCAAACCCTAGCAGTCTTCTTAACATGGTATCAGAGCCGGTGCTCTTGTAAAGAGTATCCTGCGGATATTGTTGAGAGCTAGTCTTTATGCGAGGCACATAATACGACTCGTAACCGAATCACACCTTCTTCCCCAGTTCCTATGATGTCTTATCAGGCTTCTCCATCATTGGAGGCCTTGAGACGGCATTATGGACTCAGTGAGGAGGACGACACTCCACCTTCACCAGATTTCACTAACATGACAGATGAGGACTTTGAGGAGTACTATCGCAACAAGTACGGTGATGTTTACACCCCTTCTACCAGTTTTGCTACCACATCCGGACCGGTTGGTGAGGCTGGCCACCTCTTCGATCATGGAGGATACACGGCATTCGGAACATCTGGCGATCCATCTTCATCATCTCAGCCAGTTCCAATGTCAGGTTTGTACAATGCTTTTGTGTTGCATGAATCAAAACCCTCGCCTGTTTCTTCTTTTGAGGTACACGATCCGGATGGCTTTACGTATGTGAACTTCAATAGAGGGGGCTCACAAAGCAGATGGAATTCAGGTACATCTACATCTTCTGTTCCATTTGAGCATATCACACACACTTCTCACTTCCCTCCCATCCCACCCTCTTCTATATCACACCTTGATCATCTCTCATCATCTTTCCAAAATCTTGGATTACACTCCACATTTGCTTCACACACCCTAGGGGTTGGATCTTCCATCTCCGCTCCTAGCACCTTTTCCTTCTCCACCCCATTCTCTACCTCTTTGCACCATGGTACTTTGTTAGGGGGAATGCCACCCTTTAACACAGTGCCTCTCACCTTTCAGTAAATGAGTATACCCATAACTCGTAGGCCGACTGTGGTGGGCATTCCCCTCACTATCCCCAGCTTCACATCTCCCATGACCACTCATACGCAGGGATTTCCATCCTCAGCTTATGGTGCGTCTTCACACTCTCCTTAGGTTACACCTATGTAGGGATTCCCATCTTTTGCTCCCTGTGTTCCCATCCCGTCTCCTTGGGTTCCTCATGTGGCTACCATGCCCATGCCTAGTTAACCCATCCCTACCTATGGATCCACCTTGCACACTAGCCGCATGCCTGGTGGGCACTCTGGGGCCCATTCCCAAGTGTACTCCACTCCCCTATCCTACCCCCACTACACTTTTTCACACTATTCATCTTTGAGCACTACGACTCGTGTTGCAATGGCCAAGAATGCCTTCACGGATAAGACACGTTTTAATGGGTCAATTTTCACTACTTGGTCGAATTTCATGTAACAAATGCGTGAGTCTCAGGGTCTTTGGGACCTCGTCATTGGTCTAGAGCCGATGTCGGACCCTAGCTCACCTTGACTACATTCGTCAATGGAGAGTCCGCAATGCTATAGCCAATGTTGAGCTGATGTAGGGATTGCTTCTTGAGTTTCACTCTCATTTGTAGCACTTCTCGCTCGCGTCAGAGCGTTGGAGTCACCTTCTCGACCACTATGTGGCTCGTAATCGTACTCGGCGCATCAATCTCGACTTTGAGCTTCAAGAGTTCTCTCTTAAGGAAGGGGATGATTTGAAAGTCAAGCTTTCTGACTATAGGCGGTTACTTGCCGAGTTTGCCACTACTGGCTCTCCAAAGTCAGATGACGATCATGTTACATTCTTCTTGAATAAGTTGCCCGCAAAATACTTCAATTTCATTCAACACATCATCTCCCAACCTGGATTGCCAACCTTCTACGAGTTTGAGTGCCAGTTCTTGCATTACGCAAGGCTGCATGATCAAGTCCACAAGAAATCCTCATCACAGCCTTATTCAGAGCAGAGGGGGTTGGTTGCTTCTTCTTCCGGAGGGAAAACCACCAGTGGCAAGAACTCGCTAGATGCGAAGGTAAGCGAATCAAAGGGTGACTCCTCTTCCTTCGATGGAACCAAAGAATCAAGACCTATCTAGCAACAACTCCCTAAGAGAAACCGGTTTTGCACACACTGCCAGAGAGCAGGCCATGTGGATGAGGAGTGTCGCTCCAAGGCCCAAGGCCTTCCACCTAAAAAGCCTCAGCAGATCGCTGCGACTTCACAGTCCAGTGGGGCTACGCCTTCCGCTGCTGCCCCATCTACTCCTCCAGCCCCCATAGTGACTGCTGGACATGTGGCACCCGGACAGCCTCAGCGGCCATCCTTCTCTACTCCTGAAGGATTGGTTGATTAGTTAGCAGGTTCCGATCCCGTTGCACTTCATGCATCTATCTCACCTTCCTCCCCACCTCGTTAGGCGTTCCCTTGGCAGAGCCCTGCTATTGGACGTATGCGATGGTGGCCACCTTCTTAGACTAGCATGTCGCTAGGTCCTTTCGGATACCCTAGGTCAGTCTAGCATTCATTTTTCGCACTCTTAGAGTCGGGCCCATAGGATTTTTGTCTCTACATTTTAAGTCTTCCACTGCATTTACTCACACACACATACACATTTGCATCTTTGCACTTGTTCCTTTAGTTAGCTTTCCATTTTAGTTTAGTTTTGTTTTTGAAGCATCTCACTACTGACCTTTGTGATTGCAGACTTTGATCTCCTTTGTAGGTTTTGTTTTCAGTGTAGGGCTAACATGCAGGTTTGCCCAGTCCTACCTAGGCTGGAGACTTGGGATACGCGCCATTCCTTTATGGTCTCATCATCCTTGGAGTTTTGCTCTTCTACCAGCATGGAGGCTTCTCCTTCCGAGGCGGATCGTGCATCATCTCTCTTGATGCTATCATGGCGGTGACTTCTACCTAGCTCTTCCAGCTGGGATGCTTCCTCCTCCTCTTCATTCCTTATGGTTCTCGGCACCACACGAAGATCGACATCAGGCTCCTCTTCCTTCTTCGGCATCTACATCCAGGTTGAGAGGGGATTCCTACCCTTCTTGGTATTCTACAGGCTTCAGCACTTTGTCTTCGACATTGGCTTCTCCCCCCTGTTGTACCTTACCCTTTGCATTGCATGATTTCATCATCTTTGTACTAGGGTGCTTGGGCAAGTGAACAATTTTCCCATGAGGAACACTGTCCAAGTGGCACCTGTTGCATGAGCATTCTTTAGCATGTAGCATACTTTGCATCTCATTGTGCAGAGCACCACTTGAGGGGATCCTAAGCTGTTTCCACCGGCGGCTGTTGTTACCACACCACCATCCTTCATCACATGGATACCTCATCACCTACTTTTCCTTGTCATCGACACCCTGAGTGGATGGGTTAGCTTGTAAAACAGGTAGTGGTTCGAGAAGGTTTAGTGGAAACCCTAATTTTTGGGGCACCCTTCCACATCTATAAGTAGACAGGCTGCCCTCCTTTAACAATCATCCTTGTTTGCAGGTTACACCAGCCCACACACCCTCTACTGCTATTGGCGCCCAGTTTCCAGCCTGCAGCCCGCCTCCATCTGCTGTCCAGCCATCATCGACTGCAGCCACATCATCTTCAACTTGTCCATTGCTGTAGTCAACAGCTCTCAGCTGCTTGCGACTGCTACAAATTGTCCCAGACTGCTGTTCAGCCTGCTGTCCATCATCTCTAGGGTCAGCCAGCCTGCGTTTTCAGCATTGTAGGCCCTGACACTCTCAGACACTGTTTTAGCTTGTTGTTTATAGTAGACTGTGCACAGTTTCCAGCCCCTGATCGGTGGTACACTGCTGCGTTTACCAGTTTCTAGCCTCCAGACTGTTGCGTTTTGGTGACCAGCTTGCTGCCATTCACTATTCAGCACTCCTACACTCCGACTAGTGGTCACAGGCTTGGGATCCGTTTTCAATGGACGTCACACTCCGACATTGCTCTGCCCTTGAGCACACTGTACACTCTTACATTCATTTACAACATTCATTCACTTCAGAGTTGTGTTCTCTCTCTCCCTTCTTCTGTTTGTGTTTGAGTTTTTGAGTTTTGAGTTTTGCGTTTAGGGTTAGAGTTTTTCCCTCTGTGTCTTTGTCTGTGTCTTTGTGTTTGTGTTGTGGTCGTACACTCTGTGTGTCCTCAATGCAAACCCTAGCAGTCTTCTTAACACCTGGTTCCTCCTGGTCTACGGGGTTGAGGTCTGTATATGCTCTCTGATTTGTATCCCTCAACATCCGGTAATCTAGAATTTGTACAGTGATGTGTCTCTGTATACATAGCCATATCTATCCCATGAAAGGTGTCCTCAAAATAACCTGCATTGAGTCTCATTGAACCATTACAATTCCAAAGGGACATCTTCAACGTCTCATAGGCCTTGTACCATCATTGTGACCTCCGTTCTGCTATGATTACTCTGCCATCTCTATGCACAGTATACTTTCCTTCTTTACATGCCTCCAGCACTTTTGGCATGCAAGTCCTTCTGTGCTCTAGCTGTGTGGGTGTGAGATCCTCATCGAGGTAAATCTTTTCACCCTTCAAAGCCTTTCTTTTTGATAAGAAGGTCCTTTTGCTATCCATGTCCTCAAATTTCAGCATGAGGATCTGACCTCTTTGGCCATTTGGATCGCCTATCCTTCAAGCATCCATAATGCATGTCTCGTTTGCACCCATCTTAGCACAAAGTGTTTTAGCGTCCTCTTGGGGGTTTCCTTTTTTAGTCCACCCCACCATACGTACATGCAATGCATGGAGTTTCCTCTTTGCTTCCTCCTCTAGTGTTGCATTCATCATTTCTACTTTGTTCTGAAGCACCCCTTTGTTTCTTTTGACTACCTCGATCCATTGTGCATTTTCATTGACTGTTTGCTGAACATTTTCTACTTTCTTTTGAGTTCCGTGTACCACATTCAACCATGTGTGCATGTCTTTTTTAAAACTTTCCATCTCTTTCTCTAATTCTAGTGCATCTGGCATTGTTGTTTGTGCATCCATCATTAACTTGTATGTCACTAATTCATTCTTACATGACTCTAACTACCTTTTGAGTTCGGCAATCTCCATATCCTTGGCTTCTATGCATGCATTTGTATCGGATTTCAATGCATCCATATCTGCTTTCCAAGTGTCCCTTGTTCAAGTTATCTATCATATCCATTTGCAAGTCAACCTTAATTTCTTTATATTTTGCATCATCCCAACCATTAGAGCATGATTTCCTGTTTGCTTCTACAACATCACTTAGTTCTTCCCTGAATGTCTCCTACAATTTTCCATATACGTATTTTTGCTTTGTGTCCATATCGTTCATGACTTTTTGTTGCATGTTGCCACACACCCTCATGTACGCTTTCAGGTTTGCATTCATTTTAGCATTCAATTCCTTTCCCCATGTTTCATGCATCGCATTCATGTCACTTGTCACCTTGTCAAACATTGGCATACATATTGCTGCAATCTCAGCTCTTATGAGGGCTTTCATGTCATCCAAACCATTTGTTGCAACCAGCCTTGTATCTTTGTCCATCGCTTGGCACTTGTGGGAGTGGCATTTTCACGAGCTCTCTTGTTTTATCTATAGTAGAACTTTTCGTCCTTAGTGGGGGTCTTGTACCGCCCTTCTGATGCAGTTCCTCCTGTGGCTGGCCCGATTGGTTGTGTATCAAGTTCGTTCTCATGTCTATTGGTTTCTTTGTCAGTAGTCTCTGCCATCTCGCGGTTTAGCACAGCCACTAAGTGTGCTTGCATTGACCCTATAGACCCTTCTTAGACAACACCCAATACATAGCGACTTCCAGGGCAGCTTGAGTCTCCCTATGCAAAGACGACTTTGCAGGATAGTGACTGTTTCTTTGTGCAGAAACGTTCCCTGCAGACCAACGCCTTCGTGTCAGCACTCATGTCAGTGTCTTCGGAGTTTCCGCATTGCACGTCAGCACCTGTCTCACGCCTGCCTCCATTCGGACAGTTGTCATGCCAGTGTCCTCACGCCAGCGTCTAGTCGGGCAAGAGAGAGTAATGTCCACTTTGATCTTGGAGTAACGTCCATTGAGACCATGTCCACATCAGTCATGTCAGGCGTCAGGCATCATTCACGTCACAGCATCCCTTCACGCATCAGGCGTCAACATTCCATTAGGCCTCAAGCGCCCCGTTAGGCGTCAGCATCTCCCCCCCCCCCCCACACACACATACACACACGCACACACAGAGAGAGAGAGAGAGAGAGAGAGAGAGAGAGAGAGAGAGAGAGAGAGAGAGAGAGAGAGAGAGAGAGAGAGAGAGAGAGAGTTCGCCAGTGGCTGCACCATTTACTACAAGGGGAGTGTGTTGAGGAGATCTTTGTTGGGCCCCGAGGCTTCTATGAGGTGCTGCTGAAATCTGAGAAACATCGGGTTGAGCTCCTGTCCAAACTGCCATTGTTCTTTGATCGCTGTTTGGTCCATGTTGTGCCATGGCGCCCTATGGCAGACTTTTAGCGCCTGCTTCGATGTGAATGCCCGGTGTGGGTTGAAGTGGAAAATTGTCCGGTTGTCTATTGGCCATTGTTAAAGGATGCCATGGCCGTTGTGGGAACGGTGCTGGTTTCCCCAAGCCTAAGGGCCATGAATCGAAACCGTTTGTGTATGTTATGGGACACTGCTAGGAAAAGGCCTACGTGGCTTCACCTTAATTGCTTTGGCATGCATCCTTTGCACTTTCGCTTGAAATGGGGCAACTTTGCAGGACACTGCTTTTCATGTGGAAAATTGGGGCATTTTATGGCCGAATGCCCAGAGAGGCAACCGTCTTTAGATGATGCGCATGTTGTGCTGCCTATGGATGACATGGTGCTTGATGCTCCGTCATAGGAGGCCACCCAGCCACCTAATGTTTTGGATAAAGGTAAACAACAGGTCCTGGGTTTGGATTCCTGTAGCAATGACTAGCTAGAGGCACATCCCAAAAAAGGTAAAATTTGGATGTTGGCCTGGCGGATTCTGGGCCTAATGTTTCACAGGATTTCGTGCGCCAACTAGAGGTAATGTGATTACACCCTGGGATCGTCGTTATCCCCGTTCCACTCCCAAGGCAGTGGATATTTCATCTACTTGTAAAGCGGGCCGTCAGAATTCTTTTGCAGTGTTAGCTGATTTTCTGGATGAGGTGTCCTTGACATTCTAGCAGAAAAGGTTAAATCGAGGCAAGCGGTGCCTCGTTCCTGATTTTCTTTTTGAAGATATATGAAGATAGTCATGTGGAATGTGTGAGGCATTTGTTCTCGCCATAAGCAAGATGCCATGTGGACTGTCTTGCATGAGAATCAGTGGGATGTCCTGTGTGCGGTGGAGCACGAGTCACGGTGAAGCAGGAAAAGTTGTGGATTGCCATGGGTTTCGCTTGTTTTATGTAGGGACACATGCTATGCACTATTCTAGCGTGCTTATGATTGTCCATGAGAAATACCAGCCTGTTCTTATTAAAAATGATGTACAGGGCCGCTTTGTGGTAATCAAAGTTTTATTTGAAGGAGATATCTTATGGTTGCTGGGCCTCTATGCTCCAAATGGCCCTTCATCCCGACGGGATCTTTGGAAGACTTTGTAGAGCTCAATGTCACTTGGCAGAAGGGGTTTTTTGATGGGGGATTTCAATATGTGTGTTGACTCTTCTCAGTCCACTTCAGGGCATTCGGTGATGGATGCTTCGGAAAGTCGGGTGTGGTATGTCTTTGCTCTTGAGGTACTTAAGCAAGATCTATGGTCTTGGCTCCACCCTTCTTCTAGAGGGTTTACTTTTCATTCTGCACAATATGCAACTACATGGTCGCGGTTGGACCGAATGCATATCATGCAAGATGATGATTTCCTTCCTGAGATGCTGGAAATGAAAGTCTTGCAGCAATATGCCTTGTCGGACCACTTCCCTCTCCAACTTGAGATACTTGCACAACCCATTGCACCTTTTATGCAGTTGCTGGATAGACTCCCTTTACGTTTCAACTCGTCTTATTTGAAGCATCTAATCTTTCAGGGCTATATGCAGCAATTGATTGAGAGGTTTTTATTGGACTTCGCCTTTGAGGGCTGGGCTTCCTTTGAACGACTGCTCTCTAATGTGCAGCGGGTTGCTCGGCAGTATGGGATCCATCATGCCTCTATTTGTTAGCGGCGTCGACACGCAGCGGAGGACTTACTGGCTTTGGTTCGTTCGCTGCTGGTGGACACCCAGATGATGAATTTCTGCTGTCACTGGCGATGCGTTTGGCTGTTCTTATTAAAGAATTTCAGTTGAAATCTTATTAGTAGGCCAAACTGCACAACTTGACTGACAATTTGCAAGATAGTGCTTGTCAGACTCATAAGTTCTTTTGCGCCTTGCCTGTTTCTTCTGCTCGAGAAAATATGACTAGACTCCAGGATTCAGAAGGTTGAATGGTCACTGATCCGCAGATCATTGTCAATATATGCAGGAATTATTTTGTGGATCTTCTTGGTTCATCTCCGTCGCCTTTTGACCAGGTTACACATGTACGCTCAGTCTTCTATGATCTGGTCTGCCATCAGGTTTCACTTGATATGCAAACTACTTTGGAGGTAGATATTTGTGAGGAGGAGGTTATGGATGTTTTGTTACACCTGCCTAAGGATAAAAGTCCTGGTTGGGATGGTCTCACCAATGAATTCTTTGAGAGCTCGGCTACCCAACTGGTGAAGCCATTGGCGTCTATGTTTCAGCAGGTTTGGGAAACAGGGGTCATGCCTTCCTCATGGAAAGAAGGCCTTATCAAACTGCTTCCAAAGGTTTCTTTGCTGTCAATGTTGCAACATTGGATACCAATTTCTTTGATGGGTTCGATGTATAAAATCTTTTCCAAAGTGTTGGCGAATCGGCTCCACAAGCACCTTCTAGCTATTGTGCATCCTCTTCAATATGGTTTCATTAAGGGCCGCAACATTCTGCATAATATCTTAAATGTGCAAATGGCTATTGACTATGCAAGGCACCCTAGTCAGGAAGTGGTATTGATTCAATTGGATCTGGAAAAGGCTTTTGACTATTTAGACTGGTCTTTCATTGCAGAACTTATATTTGCTGTGGGTTTTGGTACTTGGATGTCCCGATTGATCTACACCATTAGTGCTGCGGCTTCTTCGCGAGTTATGCTCAATGGTGGTGTTACAGAGCCATTTGTCCTTGCACGCTCGGTGAGATAGGGTTGCCCTTTGAGTCCTCTCTTCTTTGCCCTGGCGACCTACCCGGTTCTTTCAATGTTATCTTCAATGGCAGCATCTACTCAGCTGGCCGGATTGTCTCTTCCTTTGGGACAGCAGTTCATTAGCCAATCTTTGGCTGATGATAGCTTTATGATTTTGCGTGTAGACAAGGACAACATTCGCAAGTCATTAGATGTTTGAACGCTCTTTGGTCATGCTTCTGGTCTTCGTATCAATGCCTTCAAATCAACCATTCTCAGTTGCACGGAGTCTGATTTACAGTCCTTGGGCTGGCAGGGTTAGGTTGTTCCCTGTGGCTCCATTGTCAGGCATCTTGGGTACCTGTTGGGTGTTGATGTTCGGCCAAAGCAACTACTGGAGTGGATTTCATAGAAACTGGCAGCTAAGTTTATGTATTGGAAGTCACAAGCGTGGCCCTTCCATGTCCGCCTCAAAGTGGCTCAGACAATTATGCTGCCAATGCTCATATATTTCTTGCCATTGCTGCTGTGGACTCCTACTACTTTGAAGGCTCTCACTCGTCCCATTCGTTTCATGTTATGGAAGAAGGATTCATTGCATGCAGGTATTTCGTGGATTTCGTGGTCACATACATGTACCCCCAAACGCCTGGGTGGTGGAGCTATTTTGGATGCCGAAACTCATATGTTGGCACTTCGTTGGTCTCTTTTTCGTGCCATGTGTGTGGATCATCACCTGTGGGCCATTATAGCCCGTTATTTTCTTGAGGACAGTGGGCTTCGGCATGGTAATATACAACTTTGGAGCTCCTAGTGGCATGTCCTTAATGCAGACTCTCGGTTTTCCAGTTCGTCCTTCTCTCTGTTACTGCATTTGGTCGGCTCTTGGAAAGTGGTGCTCCAAAAGGCGCATTGGCATCCAGCGGAGGACCGCTTGCATACTAACTCTTTTCAACTGGAATTGTTGGTAGTCTCGAGATTACTTTCATGGGAAGACAAACATGAGCTCAGACCAAAATTTAACCACATGGCCCGTTTGGGTGTGACTTCAGTTGCGGATGCCACCCTTGCCAGTCGTAATGTCTTCATATCGTTTCGTACTGCTAGGAGACTTTTCAGAATCCTGTGTGGATACCGCGATTTTTGGGAACAGCTTTTGTTAGTGCTTCAGAGCAGGCAACCCTTTCCTGCCCTTGCTGTGGATCGTCCTTGGCAGGACTGGGACCTTGCAAGCCGGTTGAGTCTGGAAAAGGCCTTTGCTAATTAGGTGTATCGTCTTCTGATTAAAGATCATCAATGGCTGGGTGTCAAAGCTAATACTGTATGGGGATTGCGGAAATCTCAGTCATGGTGGAAAGCAACTGTGATGGAGGGCTGGTTGAATAAGACACCTTTCAAATGTAAGGTCTTTCTTTGGCGGGTGATGATTGGTGGTCTTCCTCTTGCCTCGGCCCTTTCCAAGCATCGAATCTCGAACGGCAATTGTTTCTTCTGCACCACTATTGTGGAATCGGCCCGACATCAATTTATTTCTTGCCCGCTAGCTAAGAATATCTGGTCGCTCTTGTCACAGGTTTGGCGCACGGTGGTGGGGTTCTCACTAACCCCTTTCGATTGGGTTTTTGTGCGCCCAAAATACCCCACACCGCCATAGTTGCATATGAAGATCTTATTCCACTTTTTTAGATACTGGGGATGCTGGCACAATTGGATCACTCGAAATGCCTTTCTTTTTTATTCGGCCTCTAATGTACCGAGACACATTGCTAGGCTTAAAGGTCTCTTGCATTGGCAGATAGATCTCATTCGGCACTCGGACTTGCTCCCTCAGGAGGACTTACTTCCCTGGCATATGGCAATTTCCTCTGGGTCTTTGCCATGACTTGTGTACCTTTTTAGTGGCTTTGTACTGGGATTTTACACACGTTGGCTTAGAGTCCTCGTGTATCTTGTAATCATGTAAACTTGTACATTTTTTTCGTAATTAATACAATTACCTTTTATGAAGAGAGAGAGAGAGAGAGAGTTGTGTGTTGGGAGAAGGGACAGCTTTGCTCTAGGAAGAAACAGACCTGTTGTCCGGGCAGTCTTGAGCGCACCCTCTAAGCGCCCCTATACAGAGCCTGCGTTCACAGTTCCAAGACCTGTGCAGAGAGCCTGCAGCACATTCCGAGGGTTTTGCATAGAGTGAGAGAGAGATGGACGAAGGATTTTGGGATTGGAATCTACTTATGCTATGGCAAACCTGCAGGAATCTAATGGTATCGATATGGCCTTTCTCGATCAGTAGATTAGGCAAGGGAATGAAAAAGACTTGGCTGACTCGGATGGTGATTTGTTGGTAGATGAACTCGGGCCGTTGCTGGATAGTGAAGAGATGGGCAAACGTTGTAGGATGTCGGTTGAAGAACCAGCCTTTGGCTTGAATTTGCCTCAGCTTGAGGTTCATGTTTTGTGTCTGCAACCTAATGGGTCTTTAAAGTTCATGCTGGCCACTGCCAATCATCTTATGTCGGATTATGTCCATAGTAATGAGGATAAAGCTAACACATTACCGGAAGGGGATCAAGTAGTAGTAGTCATAGGAACCGACCTGGTCCTACAAGAGATAGCTGCTTTCCATGAGAGGGCAGCCATATTTTATTTTAATGGAAGGACTCCTTTGATCACCAAAATTCGTGCTTGGCTGTAGTCTATGTTTGTTAGTTTTGAACAGTGCCCAGATGATGCTTCAGGGCGTATGCAGGTTCCCCTGGTTGAAGAGATTTATGATGGCTTGAAGGGTTCTTTGAGGTTCTGCTTTGTTCTGCGGAAGTACGGGCTCTTGTTATGCAACACATTCCTTTGTTTATGGATGGGCAGCTAGTTCATGTGGTCCCTTGGAGGCCCATGGCTGAATTTCAGGACATGCTGAGACAAGCTTGCCCAATTTGTATAGAGGTGGTGGATTTTCGTGCGTATCTTTGGAGAGTCCTCCCTATGGTACTGAGAAACCTTGGTGAGGTTTTGTTGGAACCTCGGCTAGCTTCCCGCAATAGGAACAAGGCATGTATGCTGTGGGATACAGGCGAACCTCGCCCGACAAAAATTCGTTTTGAAGCTCCAAGCTTACTAACGTTGGTGTATGAGTTGAAATGGGGTACTTTTGCAGGACACTGTTTCAGGTGTGGCTAGTTGGGCCATTTCGTTTCGGAATGCGACAAAACCACAGAGGTAGTGCAAGGCCCTATGGATCAAGATATGGAAATGCAAGACCACCACCCTCAGCACATGTTTTAGCAAACAGTATCTGATCCAGACCACCTTCCTTAACAAGGTCGCGAGGAAGGCAAGAAGAATGACCCCCATGAGGGTGGGGAGCATCCTTCGACTGTGGTAGGGCGGAATTTGTCTCCTTGGGAGGATTCTTGGGTCACTGTGGTTCGTCGTAATGCTAGACAAGATTCTCGATTGAATCCTGCCCATTCTTCGCTGTCCCCAATCACTCAGACCTTCCAACGCAAAGGTAGGGGTTCTTGTATGAAACCTCAATCTTTGCGTACTCCATCAGTGGAAGACAGAAGGACTTCTGATTCAACATTGCGATTCGATGCTCGTGGAAAGCTTGAGCCTCCTCGGGACGTTTTCCGCTCCTAGCAACTGCAGTTTCCTTCCCGAGTTGCGATTGCGGGTCTGAAGAGAGCAGATCTTGTAGATGTTATACGTATTGAAATGGAGAGATTCCAAGCTGCCAAGGCTATTGATGTAAAAGGAAAAGGGAAAGCGATGGTTTAATAGTTCTTCTTATTTTTTGATTGATCATGAAACTTGCTTTGCGGAATGTAAAAGGTGTTTCTTCGGGCAGCAAGCAGTATCGGTTGTGAAAAGTTGTGCTTGCCAGAAATTGGGATGTTTTTTGTGCTGCGGAGCACAAACACCATTCTTTGGCTGGATCCTCTTATGTGTATAAGGATTATGTGGTCTTTTTTAGTGGTCGCGCTCCATATAAATCGGAAGTTATGTTGGCTGTCAAATCCTCTCTGCAACCAGCATTGGTTTCTCAAGATACCTGCGGCCGATTTGTGATCCTGGAAATATGTTATGAGGGGGAGGTTCTGTGGATTGTAGGAGTGTATGCTCCTTCTAGTGCAAGGGATCATCGTCAGCTTTGGGATGACCTGCACCGCCTTGCCTTGGCTTGTCAAGGCTTTGTTATGGGTGACTTTAATGCCTGTATTTCCGCGGATCAGGCGACCTCTCCGCATTCGGTTATGGATGGTCCTAAGCGACAGGCTTGGGATGCTCTTGCAGCGGCATCTTTGAAATAGGACATGTGGTCCTGGATGTATCCATCACAAGCCGTTGGATGGCTAGGTTAGGGTTGAAGACAGTGTGTGATGGGGTCATTTGTGGGCAGCCCTGCCTTTATTCTTTTAGGCGTATTCGTCAGTACTTTAGAGTGCCTCGTGGATACAAGGATATTTGGTCGTCAATACAAGACTGTCTTCAGAGGTTCTCTCCTTTGCCTGCGTTACAACCATTACATCCATGGTGTGACTGGAAGTTTGTGCTTCCTGATGATTTTCAGAAAAGGTCAACGAATCAGATATACCATCAGATGGTGGAAGCTAAAAGATGGGTCACGGGGAAGGTTAATAAGTTATGGCATCTCAGGGATAGCAAAAAGAATTGGTGGGACAGATTTATCCAGCTTTGGAAGTCTAAGGTTCCGTATCAGGGTAAAGTGTTCATGTGGAGGCTGCTCATTGGCGGTCTTCCAACGGGAGAAGTGCTCCGTGCTCGAAAGATCTCTGCAGGGCACTGTGTTTTCTGTACTACATGCGATGAGCCATTGCTTCACCTCTTTGTCTCTTGCCCTATTGCGCGACAGATCTGGAATTTCATTTCTCGTGTGTGGTTCTCGGTGACCCAGCACCGCATACCAGTTCGTTCGTGGATTATGGGAAATATGTCCTCTATGCCCTCTTTGTCTTTAGATTGTTCTTGCCTATTTCATTCGCTTAGATGGACAGCCCTGGGGCACATATGGCGTACTCGTAATGCCTTTATTTTTGATTCGGCATCGGGCATCCATGGGCATGTGGCCTGTGTGTGTGGATTGGTGTTATGGCAAGTCACTTCTATGATGTCAGCTGACCTGGTCCTTCCAGACATTGTTGCTCCCTGGTTGGCGATTGTTCGCTCTACTCCAGCTGCTCTTTCTGTCTGATTTATTAGAATTGGTTATGTAAGAGGTTGTTCTGAGAGCTTGCTCGCATCTTGTAAATTTCTACAGAGAGTGTGAGAGAGATTGAGTATGCTGACCTGATGGTCTGATGTAATAGAATGTAAGAGATAAAGAGAGAATGTTGACCTGATGGTCTCATGTAAATATTTACTACTTAATTCAATTATCTTCACGAAAAAAAAAAGAGAGAGAAAGTTATATTAGCATCTATGAAAGGCCAAGGTGGTCTATGAGACCAAAACGTTACATACAAAATGTTTGGGAAACTTTCTAGGTCCCAGTAAAGCTACCATCTAATGCTATGATAAACTAATTGAGTAGGTACAAGGTGGTATATAGGCTAGGTACAATTCATATGTGTTCCAAGTATGTTGTGGAGGGGCAAGAGAGAGTAATGTCCACTTTGATCTTGGAGTAACGTCCACTGAGACCGAAGTCCACATCAGTCGCGTCAGGCGTTAGGCGTCATTCGTATCACAGCATCCTGTCACGCATCAGGCGTTAGGCGTTAGCATCCCATCAGGCGTCAGCATCCCGTTAGGTGTCAAGCATCCCGTCAGGCATCACGCGTCAGCATCCCGTCAGGCTTTAGCATCCTGTCCGGGGGAGAGAGAGAGAGAGAGAGAGAGAGAGAGAGAGAGAGAGAGAGAGAGAGAGAGAGAGAGAGAGAGAGAGAGAGAGAGAGAGAGAGAGAGTTAGGTGTCAAGCATCCCGTCAGGCATCACGCGTCAGTATCCCGTCAGGCTTTAGCATCCTGTCCGAGAGAGAGAGAGAGAGAGAGAGAGAGAGAGAGAGAGAGAGAGAGAGAGAGAGAGAGAGAGAGAGAGAGAAGGGGTGCGCCCCGTCCTGTCGTCGCCTAGACCTGCGCGCCGCCTGACGACCTGCCTAATGACTGCCGCCTGACGCCTGACTGCCCGCGCGATGACTTGACGACCTGCCTGACGACCTGCTTGACGACCTGCCTGCGCGCCGCCTGACGACCTGCCTGATGCCTGACGACCTGACGACCTGCCTGATGCCTGACGACCTGCGCGCCGCTTGACGACCTGCGCGCCGCCTGACGACCTGCCTGAAGACCCACCCGCCGGCGACACCCGCACTTCACAGGTCTGCATCGTCCCTGCCTCTTTTCCTGCCGTCGCATCCGTCCTCTGCCGTGGCCATCAGGTCCAAACCCGCTCGCCCTCTGCTGTGCGACTGTGGCCCACTGCAAGGAGTTCTGCTTGACGTCTCCCCTCGGACGTTGCACACTCACCTGGATCTGTGCCCTCAGCTGCTCGCCTGCCTTCACACGCCCTATTCGTCAGGGGTTCACCGGCGCGCGTCTGTCCTGTTCTGCACAGGTGCCCCGTTGCAGTCCTGTTGCTGCAGCCAGGTGGTTCCCTGATTGTGCCGGTCTGCGGGACTTGCGGAGCGAGCAAGAGAGAGAGACAGAGAGAGAGAGAGAGAGAGAGAGAGAGAGAGAGAGAGAGAGAGGAAGGGACAGGCAGATAGACATTTTACAAGGACAGATCTGTGCCGAGGAGGCAGCAGATTATTGAAGAGCAGAGACTGTAGACAGTGCATCCTGCTGCTGCAGTGAGGGAGCGAGCGAAAGAGAGAAGACAGCGGTATGGCTGGCCTGGATATGGATTTTCTCGACCGGACGGTGGCAGCCTTTGGCCCTGATTCCGATACCGAGGAGCGGGAGGATATGGTGCCATGCACGGAGGAGCCGCCTCCGGGTTCTGAACTGCCGCCGGCAGGCAAACGCTCTAAGCACACTTCAGACGAGCCAATGGGTCCTCAGGACCGTTCCTATGCGCAGGTTGCCTCCGAACCTGTGGATTCGCAGGAAATAGACTGGGAGCATTTGCTGGACTTTGCCAATACTCTGCTTGGCGATTATGTCCAGCATAATAATGAAACTTTCTCTGCTGCGGCTGCGGATGATGTGCTGGAAGCGACAGTGGACCCAAAATCAGTCTTGCGGTCCTTCTCGGTGTTCTATGACCGTGCAGTTATACTTTTTTTCACCGGCAGGATCCCAGTGCTCTCACATATTCGCCAGTGGATGCACCACTTATTGCAAGGGGAGTATGTTGAGGAGATCTTCCTTGGCCCTCGCGGCTTTTATGAGGTGCTGTTGAAATCTGAATCGCATCGAGCTGAGCTATTGTCCAAGTTGCCACTATTCTTTGACCGCCGCTTGGTCCATGTGGTACCATGGCGCCCTATGGCTGACTTCCAGCGTCTGCTTCAACGCGAATGCCGGGTGTGGGTGGAAGTGGAAAATTGTCCAGCGGTATATTGGCCATTGTTGAAAGACGCGATGGCGGTTGTGGGCACAGTGCTGGTTCCCCCCAGCCTCAGGGCTATGAACCGAAACCGTCTATGCATGTTATGGGATACGGCCAGGAAAAGGCCTGCGTGGCTTCGCCTCAATTGCGCTGGCATGCATCCTTTGCATTTTCGCCTGAAAAGGGGCAATTTTGCCGGACACTGCTTTTCATGTGGTAAATTAGGGCATTTTGTAGCTGAATGCCCGGAACGGCAACTGTCTTCTGAGGAGGCGCAGGTTGTGCAGCCCAAGGATGACATGGTGCTTGATGCCCAGACACAGGAGACCCTTCAGCCCCCTACTGTCATGGAAAAAGGTAAACAACAGGTCCGAGCTTTGGATTCTCCTAGCTCTGATTGGATTGAGGCACGACAAAAAAAAGGTAAAAAGTTGGACGCAGGCCTGGCAGATCCTGGGCCTCATGTTTCCCCGGATTCCGTGCGCACGTACACGCGCAGGAAAGACATCGTCACCCCACAGCAGGTTGTGCGTACCATGGCCCCGTCAGCCCCCCGCAATCCGTCTTCAAGGAAAGTCTATTCCGAGGGCCCCAAGGGCCCACCTGCTAAGCTGGCGTTTGATGCGAAAGGCAATGTGATTACTCCTTGGGATAGGCGTTATCCCCGCCCTGCTCCCAAGGTAGTGGATTTCCCTTCTACCTCTAAAGCAGGTCGCCCGAATTCATTTGCAGTATTGGCTGATTTTCTGGATGAGGGTGTCCTGGATGCCCTCGCGGAAAAGATGCAATCGAGGCAACAGGCGCCTCGTTCCTGACTTCCTTTGTTTGAAAATATATGAAGATTGCCACGTGGAACGTGCGAGGCATTTGCTCTCGCCATAAGCAGCATACCATGTGGTCTGTCTTGCATGAAAATCAGTGGGATGTATTATGTGCAGTGGAGCACAAAAGTCATGGTGAGGCAGGAAAGGTTGTGGATTGTCGTGGATTTCGTCTGTTTTATGCAGGGACACATGCTAAGCATTATTCGGGCGTGCTGATGATTGTTCATGAGAAATACCAGCCTGTTCTTGTTAAAAATGATGTGCACGGCCGCTTTCTGGTAATCGAAGTCCTATTTGAAGGGGAGATTTTATGGCTGCTGGGACTTTATGCTCCCAATGATCCCACATCCCGACGGGATCTATGGTTGACTTTGCAGGGCTCCATGGCACTTGGCCGCAGAGGGTTTTTGATGGGAGATTTCAATATGTGTGTTGACTCTTCGCAGTCCACCTCAGGGCATTCGGTAATGGATACGCCAGAAAGCCGGGTGTGGAACTCCTTTGCTTTGCACATACTTAAGCAAGATCTTTGGTCGTGGCTTCACCCTTCTGTTTCAGGTTTTACTTTTCATTCTGCGCAATATGCAACTACTTGGTCGCGATTGGACAGAATGTATATCATGCAGGGGGATGATTTTCTTCCCGAGATGCTGGAGATGAAGGTCTTGCAGCAATATGCATTGTCGGATCATTTTCCCCTCCAGCTTGAGATGCGGGCACAATCTGTTGCACCTTTTATGCAGTTCCTGGATAAGCTCCCTTTACGCTTCAACTCCTCTTATTTGAAGCATCCAATTTTTCAGGATTATATGTAGCAACTGATTGAGAGGTTCTTATTGGACTTCGCCTCTGAGGGCTTGGCTTCGTTTGCACGCCTGCTCTCTAATGTGCAGCGGGTTGCTCGGCAGTATGGGATTCACACTGCCTCTCTTTGTCGCCGCCGTCGACTTGCAGCAGAGGACTTATTGGCCTTGGTCCGTTCCTTGCTCCTGGATTCCCCAGATAATGATTTTCTGCTGTCACTGGAGCGGCGTTTGGCCCATCTTATTCAAGTCTTTAGCTTGAAATCTTATCAGCAGGCCAAGCTGCATAACTTGACTGACACATTGCAAGATAATGCCTGCCAGTCTCATAAGTTCTTTCGCGCCTTGCATGCTTCTCCGGCTCGCGAAAATATGACTCGACTTCAGGACTCGGAAGGTCGCATGGTCACTGATCCGCAGACCATTATCAATATGTGCAGAAATTATTTTATGGATCTTTTTGGTTCTTCATCCTTGCCGTCTAGCCAGGTTACGCATGCCCGCTCGGTCTTCTATCAGCTGGTCCACCAGCAGGTTCCGCTTGATATGCAAGCCTCTTTGGAGGCGGATATTTGCGAAGATGAGGTTATGGATGTGTTGCTGCACCTGCCTAAGGATAAAAGTCCTGGTTGGGATGGTCTCACTAATGAATTTTTTGAGCACTCAGCCACGCAGTTGGTAAAGCCTTTGGTGGTCATGTTCCAGCAGGTTTGGGAAACAGGGGTCATGCCTTCTTCATGGAAAGAAGGCCTCATCAAACTGATCCCCAAGGTCCCTTCGCCGTCAAAGCTGCAACACTGGAGACCAATTTCGTTGATGGGCGTGATGTATAAAATCTTTTCCAAAGTGCTGGCAAATCGGCTTCACAAGCACCTTCCAGCTCTTGTGCACCCCCTCCAATATGGTTTCATTAAGGGACGCAACATTTTGCACAATATCTTGAATGTGCAAATGGCTATTGATTATGCGAGGCACTCCAATCAGCAAGTGGTCTTGATTCAACTGGACCTGGAAAAGGCGTTTGACTGTGTGGACTGGTCTTTCCTTGCAGAGCTTATGTCTGCTATGGGCTTTGGGATCCGCATGTCCCGATTGATCTACACCATTAGTACTGAGGCTTCTTCAAGAGTTATGCTTAATGGTGGGGTCACAGAGCCATTTCTCCTTGCACGCTCGCTCAGACAAGGCTGCCCTTTGAGTCCTCTCTTCTTTGCCTTGGCAACTCACCCGGTCCTTTCAATGTTATCCTCCATGGCAGCTTCTGCCCAGCTGGCAGGGTTATCTCTTCCTTTGGGGCAGCACTTCATTAGCCAATCCTTGGCTGATGACTCCTTTATGATTTTGCAGGCGGACAGGGATAACATTCGCAAGGCATTAGATGTTTGGACGCTCTTTGGTCAAGCTTCTGGTCTTCGCATCAATGCCTTCAAGTCAGCCATTCTCAGTTGCACGGAGCCTGATTTAGAGTCATTAGGCTGGCAGGGCCAGGTGGTTTCTCGTGGCGCGATTGTCAGGCATCTTGGATACCCATTGGGGGTGGATGTACGGCCAAAGGCCCTGCTGGAGTGGATTTCACACAAACTGGCCGTGAAGTTTATGTATTGGAAGTCGCAAGCCTGGCCGTTCCATGTCCGCCTCAAAGTGGCTCAGACAATTATGCTACCAATGCTGACGTATTTCCTGCCATTACTGCCATGGACGCCCAGTACTTTGAAGGCTCTTACTCATCCCATTCGTTTCATGCTATGGAAGAAAGATTCACTGCAGGCAGGCATTTCCTGGATTTCATGGTCACATGCATGTACCCCTAAGCGCATGGGTGGTGGAGCTATTTTGGATGCAGAAACTCATATGCTGGCTCTTCGTTGGTCTCTGTTTCGTGCCATGTGTGTGGATCATCACCCGTGGACCATCATAGCCCGTTATTTTCTTGAGGACAGCGGCCTCCGCCAGGGTAACACACAGCTTCGAGCCTCATGGTGGCATGTCCTTAATGCTGACGCTCGTTTCTCCAGTCCCTCTTCCTCTTTGTTAGTGCATTTGGTCGGCTCTTGGAAAGTGGTGCTCCAAAAGGCCCGTTGGCATCCTGTAGGGACCGCGTGCAGACAAATTCTTTTCAGCTGGAATTGTTGGCGGTATCCACATTACTTTCATGGGAAGATAAACATCAGCTCAGACCAAGATTTAACCGCATGGCCCGTTTGGGTGTGACTTCGATTGCGGATGCTACCCTTGCCACTCGCAATGTCCTTGCATCATTTCGGACTGCTAGGAGACTTTTCAGGATCCCGCGCGGATACCGTGATTTGTGGGGGAAGCTTTCCTCGGAACTTCAGGGTAGGCAACCCTTTCCTGCCCTGGCTATGGATCGCCCTTGGCAGGACTGGGACCTTGCAGGCCGGTTGAGTCTGGAAAATGCCTCTACTAATCAGGTGTATCATCTTCTCATTAAAGATCACCAATGGTTGGGCGTGAAAGTTAATGCTGTTTGGGGCCTGCGGAAATCACTGTCATGGTGGCAGGCAACGCTGATGGAGGGATGGCAGAACAAGACACCTTTCAAATGCAAGGTCTTTCTGTGGCGGGTAATGATTGGTGGTCTTCCTCTTGCCTCGGCCCTTTCCAAGCGTCGAATCTCGAATGGCACTTGCTTCTTCTGCACCACTTCGGCGGAATCGGCCCGACATCGTTTTCTTTCTTGCCCGCTCGCCAAGAATATCTGGTCACTCTTGTCACGAATCTGGCACGCGGTGGTGGGGTCTTCACTGACTCCCTTCGATTGGGTTTTTGTGCGCCCGAAGTATCCCACACCACCACCGTTACATATGAAGATCTTATTCCATTTTTTCAGATACTGGGGATGCTGGCACATTTGGACCACCCGAAATGCTTTTCTCTTTGATTCGGCTTCTAATGTACCGCGACATATTGCAAGGCTTAAAGGGCTCTTGCATTGGCAGCTAGATCTCATCAGGCACTCTGACTTGCTCCCTCGGGAGGATTTGTATTCCTGGCATTTGGCAATTGCCTCTGGGTCCTTGCCATGATTGGTGTAACTTTTTAGTACCCTAGTCCGGGGATTTCCCGCACGTTGGCCTATGGCCCTCGTGCCTCTTGTACTCGTGTAATCATGTAATCTTGTACTTTCTTCGTAATTAATACAATTACCTTTTACGAAAAAAAAAGAAAAAAAAGAGAGAGAGAGAGAGAGAGAGAGAGAGAGAGATGGCGCGCAACAGGATGGCGATGGCGAACCTATCCGTGACCTGACTGCGGCAGCGATTTCTCTGCCTCTCCTGCTCGTCCAGGGCAGCCCGTCGCCTCCTGCAGGTGCGAGAGAGAGAGAGAGAGCGAGAGAGAGAGCACGTGTGCCTACCTCGGATGCCCTTTGCGCTGCCCTGCGCACCGCCCTGCCCTGTCGCCCGTCGCTACCCCCTGCGCGCCCTTCGTCGCCCCCTGCCCCGTCGCCGCCTGCGCGACGTCCTTGACCTGCCTGCGTGTTGCACTGCCCTGCCCTGCGATTTCTTCGCCGCCCTGCCCTGCGTGTCGCCTGGCCCCTTCCCCCAGGGCAGCGCAGGCTCGACTGGACCCTGCGTGAAGCTGGGGACCCGCAATCCGACCCTGCGCAGGATCGACCTCACCTAACCTAGGTCGCCCTCTGCCAGGACGTTCCGTCGCCCCCTGCCTGCTGCCCGCCCTGAGCCACCAAGGGCCAGCAGCCAGTCACCCCCAGGTTGCCACACAGAGCGCGCGACAGCGTAAGCCAGCAACGGGAACGAGCCCGTCTCTGCCTGCGAAAAGGAAGAACGGCCGGTGTAGTCCTGCTTCCCGTGAGATTTTCGTTCAGCCTCTAACCAGTATACACAGCAATACACCATGGCCGGCTTGGACTTGGATTTTATCGACCAAACAGTGGCAGCACTTTGTCCGGACTCTGATACCGAGGAACCCGATGATATGGTTCCGTGCAATGAAGAGACGCCCACTGCTTCTGACTTTCAGCCTGTAGGCAAACGCACCAAGCACACTTCGGAGGCATCAATGGATCATCAGGATCGTTCTGATGCGCAGGTTGCTTCGGACTCTGCAGACTCTCAGGATGTTGATTGGGAACATTTGCTAGAGTTTGCAAACACTTTACTTGGTAATTATGTTCAATATAATCAGGAAGCCTTTTCTGACTCTGCACCGGAAGATGTTTTGGAAGCCACTGTTGACCCCAAATCTGTCTTGCGCTCCTTTTCAGTATTCTATGATCGCGCGGTGATACACTTCTTCACTGGTAGAATCCCCCAGCTTTCTCGTATTCGCCAGTGGCTGCACAGCCTGCTACAAGGGGAATGTGTTGAAGAGATTTTTGTGGGGCCCCGCGGTTTTTTTGAGGTGTTGTTAAAATCTGAGACGCACCGTGTTGCTCTTCTGTCTAAACTGCCTCTGTTTCTTGATCGCCGTTTGGTCCATGTTGTACCATGGCGCCCAATGGCAGATTTTTAGCGCCTGCTACAACGGGAGTGCCCTGTATGGGTTGAAGTGGAAAATTGCCTGGCTGTTTATTGGCCGCTGTTGAAGGAAGCCATGGCTGCTGTGGGCACGGTTCTGGTCCCTCCAAGTTTAAGGGCAGTGAATCGTAATCGCTTATGTATGTTATGGGACACTACCAGGAAAAGGCCCGTGTGGTTACGTCTCAATTGCTCTGGCATGCATCCCTTACACTTTCGTTTGAAATGGGGCACTTTTGCAGGACACTGCTTTTCCTGTGGCAAATTAGGGCACTTCATGGCCGAATGCCCAGAACAGCAACACCCTTCAGATGCGGGGCATGTAGCGCTCCCCATGGAAGATATGGTCTGTGATGTCCCATCGCAGGATGCTATTCATCCACCCAAAGCTCCGGATAAAGGTAAACAACAGGTTTCGGTTTTAGCCTCCCATGGCACCGACTGGGTTGAAGTACGCGCAAAAAAAGGTAACAGGGTGATTGCTGGTATGGAGAATTCTGTTCCTTCTGCGCCACAAGATTCCATGCGTACTTATATGCGCAGGAAAGAAATGTTGCCGTCAGAGCACTCTCCTCCTGCGATGGCTTCCTCAGCCCCCCGTCCTCAGCCCCCTCGGAGAGTGTATTCGGATCGTCCAAAGGGTCCACAAGCTAAGGTGACTTTTGATACCCGAGGCAATGTCATTACCCCGTGGGATCGTCGTTATCCCCGCTCCATTCCCAAGCCAGCAGATATGCCGTCTACCTCCAAATCTGGTCCGCAGAACTCTTTTGCCGTGTTGGCTGATTTCTTGGATGAGGGAGTCCTGGATATTCTCGCGGACAAGGTCAAAGCAAGGCAAGCCGTGCCTCGTACCTGATTTTCTTTTACAAAAACCATGAAAGTAGCCACTTGGAATGTGCGAGGAATCTGTTCTCGCCATAAGCAACATGCCATGTGGGCTGTATTGCATGAGAATCAGTGGGACGTCTTGTGTGCTGTTGAACACAAGAGTCACGGTGAAGCTGGAAAAGTTGTAGATTGTCATGGCTTTCGTCTGTTCTATGCAGGGACACAGGCCATGCGTTATTCTGGTGTGCTCATGATTGTACACGAAAAATATCAACCTCTTCTTATTAAAAATGATGTGCATGGCCGCTTTGTGGTGATTGAAATTTTACTCGATGGAGAAATCTTATGGTTACTTGGTCTCTATACACCGAATGATCCTTTATCGCGCCGTGAGCTTTGGCATACTTTGCAGACTTCTTTGTCACTTGGCAGACGGGGCCTCTTCATGGGCGATTTCAATATGTGTGTTGATTCTTCGCAGTCCACCTCGGAGCATTCGGTGATGGACGCGCTGGAAAGCCGTAGGTGGCATGAGTTGGCTCTTGCTGTTCTTAAGCAAGATCTCTGGTCGTGGCTGCACCCCTCTTCTACAGGGTTTACTTTCCATTCCGCTAAGTATGCAACAACTTGGTCGCGGCTGGACCGCATATACATCATGCAGAATGATGATTTCCTCCCTGAGATGCTTGAAATGAAAGTCTTGCAGCAATATGCATTGTCGGACCATTTTCCTCTGCAGCTTGAGATGCTCGCACACCCCATTGCACCTTTTAAGCGATTTTTGGACCGGCTCCCTTTGCGTTTTAACTCCTCTTATTTGAAGCATGCAATCTTTCAGGGTTATATGCAGCAATTGATTGATAGATTCTTACTAGACTTCTCTTCTCAGGCCACTGCTTTCTTTGAGAGATTGCTCTCTAATGTGCAGCAGGTTGCTCGCCAGTATGGAATCCATCATGCCTCTCTTTGTCGACAGCGTCGGCAAGCCGCCCAGGACTTGCTGGCTTTGGTCCGTTCTCTGCTGATGGATACTCCAGATGATGCGTTCTTACTAGCACTGGCAATGCGTGTGGCTCATCTTATTCAAGAATTTCAGTTGAAATCGTATCAGCAGGCCAAACTGCAGCATCTGACGGAGACTTTGCAAGATAATGCGTGTCAGACTCATAAATTCTTTCGAGCCCTCCATGCCTCTCCTGCTCGAGAGAATATGACTAGACTTCTGGATGCAGATGGGCACCTGGTCCTTGATCCGCAGACTATTGTGCATATGTGCAGGGATTATTTCATTGATCTTCTTGGTTCCACTTCGCCACCTTCAGCCCAAACTACTCAGGCCCGTTCAGTCTTTTATGACTTGGTTTGTAATCAGGTTCCGCAAGACATGCAAGCCACTATGGAGTCAAATATTTGTGAGGCGGAGGTTGTAGATGTTTTGTTACACTTACCCAAGGATAAAAGTCCTGGTTGGGATGGTCTCACCAATGAGTTCTTTGAGGTTTTTGCGACCCAATTGGCGAAACCATTAACGGCTTTGTTTCAGCAGGTGTGGGAAACGGGGATTATGCCTTCGTCATGGAAAGGACTTATTAAATTGCTTCCGAAGGTTCCTTCGCCGTCTATGTTGAAACATTGGCGCCCAATTTCTTTAATGGGGTCTATGTACAAAATCTTTTCCAAAGTAATGGCGAATCGGCTCCACAAGCATCTCCCTGCCATTGTGCATCCACTTCAATATGGTTTTATTAAGGGCCGAAACATTCTGCACAATGTGTTAAATGCGCAACTGGCGATTGATTATGCACGGCATTCTAATCAGGAGGTCGTACTGATTCAATTGGACCTGGAAAAGGCTTTCGACTATCTGGACTGGTCTTTTGTTGTAGAGCTTATGTCTGCTATGGGCTTTGGTGATCGGATGTCTAGACTGATCTACATCATCAGTGCAGCGGCGTCTTCGCGAGTCATGTTGAATGGAGGCGTTACCGCGCCATTTGCCCTTGCCCGGTCTGTCAGATAGGGGTGTCCATTGAGCCCGCTCTTCTTTGCCCTTGTGACTCATCCGGTTCTTTCGATGTTATCTCATATGGCAGCTTCCACTCAGTTGGCTGGATTGTCGCTTCCTTCTGGACAACATTTCATTAGTCAATCCTTGGCTGATGACAGTTTTATGATTCTGCGGGCGGATAAGGATAACCTTCGCAAAGCATTGGATGTTTGGGATCTCTTTGGTCAGGCTTCCGGCCTTCGCATCAATGCGTTGAAATCAGCCATTCTCAGCTGCACGGAGTTGGATTTGAAGTCATTGAATTGGCAGGGTATCGTTGTGCCTCGTGGTTCCATTGTCAGACATCTTGGCTACCCCTTGGGTGTTGATGTTCCACCAAAGCAGCTTCTTCAGTGGACTTCTCAGAAACTGGCAGCTAAGTTCCTATATTGGAAGTCTTAGGCTTGGCCATTCCATGTTCGCCTCAAAGTAGCCCAGACAATTATGTTGCCGATGCTCACATATTTCTTGCCCTTGCTGCCCTGGACTACTACTACTCTGAATGCTCTGACTCAGTTTATTCGTTTCATGTTATGGAGGAAAGATTCCTTGCATGCAGGCATTTCCTGGATTTCTTGGTCGCATGCGTACACCCCCAAACGCATGGGTGGAGGAGCTATTTTGGATGCCCAAACTTACATGCTGGCCCTCCGTTGGTCTCTTTTCCGTGCTATGTGCTCAGATCATCATCCGTGGGTCGTTATAGCCCATTATTTCCTTGAGGAGCAGGGGCTTCGGCATGGCAATACCCAAATCCAGAGTTTGTGGTGGCATGTTCTTAATGCCGATTCCCGATTCTCTTGTTCCTCTTCATCCCTGCTTACCCATTTGGTATGTTCCTGGAAACTGGTCCTCCGGAAGGCTCAGTGGCATCCAGCGGAGGATCGCTTGGTTGCTAATTCGTTTCAACTGGAATTGCTGGCAGTCTCGCGGATACTTTCATGGGAAGGTAAACAAGAGCTTCGACCACAATTCAACCGTATGGCACGTTTGGGCTTAACTTCAGTCGCGGATGCCACCCTTGCCAGTCGCAATGTGCTAATATCATTTCGTACAGCTAGGAGAATCTTTAGGATCCCTTGTGGATATAGGCATTTATGGGAACAGCTTCTGATGGTGCTCCAGAGCAGACAACCCTTTCCCGCCCTTGCTTCGGATCGTCCTTGGCAGGATTGGGACTTTGAAGGCCGGCTGAGTTTAGATAAAGCTTCCACTAACTAGGTCTATCATCTCCTGATTAAAGATCATCACTGGCTGGTCACTAAAGCTAATGCGCTATGGGGATTGCGTAAATCTCGCTCATGGTGGAGGGCAACTGTGATAGAAGGGTGGCTGAACAAGACACCCTTCAAATATAAGGTCTTTCTTTGGAGGGTGATGATTGGGGGTCTTCCGCTTGCTTCTGCTCTTTCCAAGCGACGAATATCCAATGGCAATTGTTTCTTTTGCACCACTAGTGTCGAATCTGCCCGTCACCACTTTATTTCTTGCCCTATCGCTAAGAAAATATGGTCGTTCTTGTCAGCCGTTTGGAGAGCAGTGGTTGGTTTCTCGCTAAGGCCCTTTGATTGGGTCTTTGTGCAGCCCAAATACCCAACACCGGCACAGCCACATATGAAACTAGTGTTTCACTTTCTTCGCTATTGGGGCTGTTGGCACAACTGGACCATTCGGAATGCTTTTCTTTTTTATTCCGCCTGTAATGTTCAGCGGCATATTGTTCGGCTCAAGGGGCTCTTGTATTGGCAGATCGATCTTCTTCAGCATTCTGACTTACTTTCCCCGGAGGACTTGCATCCCTGGCATATGGAAATTTCCTCTATATCTTTGCCATGACCTTGTAACTCTTAGAACTAGAACTGTTTCACATAATGGCTTAGTGCTATCATGTATCTTGTAATCAAGTAAACTTGTACTTTTTTCGTAATTAATACAATTACCCTTTACGAAAAAGAGAGAGAGAGAGAGAGAGAGAGAGAGAGAGAGAGAGAGAGAGAGAGAGAGAGAGAGAGATTAACGTCTACATAAGGCCAATGTGGCCTATGAGACAAAATCCAGAGTACATTCATGTCTAATGTCATCTCATCAGTAAGGTAAAGATAACATTACAAATAAGTGGGTAGCCTCATACTCCATGATGCGATGAAGGGGTCCAAATCCGTCACGGAAGAGGTAGTGGTACCATCCTCGTATGTCATAGTATATTGTGCATCTGCATATGTAGTGCTCCTCCATGTCAGGCTCTCGACCACAAAGCTGGCAAGTCCTATCCTCTACTAGGGTATTTGTCCATCTACCTGTCTCCATCTGAAGCCCATGTGAGGAGGTGCGAATCTGTCCGATAGCTACTTGTACACTATGGGAGAGATGGGTGTCCATATATGCTAGCCGAATAGTGAAACCATCATCAGAGAGAGATAAGAAATGGCTCGTGTAGAATTCCATCCTCGATTCTAGAGGAGCGGTGGATGGATCCATGCCCTTGGTGTCTCAATCCTCAAGATATTAGCTCTGATCACCTGGTTCATCAACTCTGATCGGCTGAGAGAAAGTGTAGGGCAGCCAAGGCTATAATCCAAAGGTGGAAGACGGTCAATATCCAAACCATGTAGGCTCATCCAAATAGCCATCTGTGAAAACCAACAGCTCCTCGCCTCCTGCTGCTAGTTGTCTACATGGGTTAGTGCCAATCTAGAGTATCTATGGCATGGAAGTTCCCATAGTCTATGCCAAAAGGTCACTGCCTTGAAGAGTGCCTCCATAACTATAGGTGTTGCCCCTAGCTTTGCTCTGACAATGGGATGTGGGGTGGAGGGCTTACTCCTAATCATGCTATCATCATGATCAATGGCCTTTCCATGCTATCCCAATCATCATAATAATCTCTCTCTACTGCAATTTGATCAGTGAGTGGGCTAAGACGCGTGTGATACAAGCTGCAACCCCATATCTCTGCTCCATATAGTAATGTAGGTGTGACTAGGGTGTCAAACAACCAAAGTTTGGTGCGGGGTTCCTGGAATTGTATGTGAGTACATTGACTCTCGAGTGTCCCTAGTGCTGCGTATCCACGTGCCAAACGTGCCTCTGATGCCCCTTTCAATGAAAAACGTGGGCCGGAGAAGGTGACTCCCAAAAAGACATTCCCTCACATGCTCTAGTATGTCTCCCCCAAATGTGAATTGGTACATAGATCTAGTCACCCATGCTGTTGAAGTATTGAAAACCATGGTTTTGCTCTTCCCAAGGTTCACTGTGAGGTCTTTATCTCTACAGAAGATGTGCAAAGCATCTAGATGGCACTGCAATCCCTTCGGTGAATCTGAAATGAGAACAATATCATCTGCATACAGTAATATCGGTATCAACACCCGTGCTAGACTGGCTCCAGCTCCTCCTCCTCGGTCTATGTAATCAGACACTTCATCTATGTATAGACCAAACAATGTGGGTGAAAGTGGACATCCTTGTTTGACTCCTATGGTACTGTCAATCCTCTCTGATAGCCCCCTAGCTGTCTCATATAATGCATAGACACCCCATCGTATACCCTCTAGTACTCCAATGTCCTACAATCTTTGCATGATGCGTGTACGAGGCATTGTATCAAAAGCTTTGCGAAAGTATACAAAGCAACAATAGATCCTCTTGTCTCGGCCTCGACCCTCCTCAATAATGGCTCTAAGTGCGAGAATATGGTCCAGCGTGGTATATCCTCGTCTGAAACTTGCCTGTCCTTGTACTCTCTTGCCTTGCATTTCAGCCCACTCATTGAGTTGATGCTCCAATATAGATCCATATATCTTGGCCAAAGTATGACCGATCATGATAGTCCTGTAGTTGCTAGGAATCAGGGGTTCACCACTTTTAAATAGTGGAATTATAGTATTGTTTGACCAACTCATGGGAAAATCTTCACATACTGCTCTATTGAACATATGTGCTAATATGGATGCTAATATGTCACAAGCATGTGAGAAATGTTTTGCTACTAGTCCATCCTCATCCTGTGCCCTCCCATTTTGTAATTTATAAATTGCATCCCTAACCATTTTCCACGTGAAGAAAGACCACTGTGTTGGCCTATAAGCTTGTGGGGACTGCATAGGTGGCTGTCCTAGCAGGTCATACAGTTGTCTCCCATAGTCAAGCCAAGTATCTGGTGATGTAATATGTATGGGGAGCTTTCTTTCATGAAACATCTTCCATGCGCTCTTGCTATCCTCCCCCAAAAATAGTTGATATATCTTTGCTTCTACTTTCGCTAAGTAGTTTCATTTCTTCTTCCACGCAAGGCATTTGAAGAACACCTTTGCTTGGCGATGTGTTTGAGTGCCTAACTCCACTTCTCTCTGTAAGCGAGCTCGGGTGACTCTACACCCATCGTCATACTAGCTATTTTGGGGAGCAGTAGATTGTGTGGGTCTACATCGGGGCAAGGTGTGTAGGAATGCATACATGGCTGATCCATGTATGGCCTTTGCTAAATTCCTTGCACATTCTTCCAATGATCTACTTAAGTCCAATGTATGTAAAGTGGTCCTACAGAGAACCACTGTAGACGTGTGAGGTGTCTTCTGTAAAGTAGTATTTGGGATGTTTAGGGAGGCATGGTGTTTCATGTTCATATGTACACAAGAGAGCATGAATGTCAAGATAGCATGATCTGCTGCTATGCCAATTGGTCTCTTAGATATCTTAAAGTTTTGGATATCTGGTATCAATGCTAGTGAGCCTATCAAGTAGTCCACAGTACTTGCCTCTCCTTTGTGATTCCAACATGTCAAATTGTCAGATCCTGGCCATTGTGGCAGACCATTAAAGATGGCTAGTCTATGTGCACTTCCCAAAGTCAATAGGTGTATCCCATAGGTGCTCACTTCTTTATCCTGGGCTCTCCTGCGTAGGCCTATTTCATCTATGTCAATCTCTTTGAACATGGCATTATCATGCATATAAAAGTCACCTTGTCTATCTCCAGTGCGTGCATTGAAATCTCCTACTAATAATATGTCCCCAATGCTAGCATATCTCATGATATCCTCATAAAGTACATCAAAGGGAGATCCATCTTGCGTGGCATAGGTAGAATTTGCAAGAGGAAAGTAGCATATTGCGATGAATATATCCCATGGTCTTTCTGCATATATCCTAATCCATAAATATCGTGCATCATCATCTCTTTTCATTACTTGCACTATCCCTTTGAGGTCTTTCCGGTATAGTATGGTGACACCTCCAAAACCCCTAGTGCTTCCTGGTTTTCTAGTTGCTGGAAGAAATGCACTTTCCCACCTGTATCCCCGCACGTCTGGTAGTTGGCTACCTTTACATTGGTGTGTTTCTGTGTACATTGCTATATCCATGTTTCAGAAGCTATCTTCAAAGTAACCAGTATCCAAGCATAGGGCTCCATTACAATTCCATATTGACATCCGAAGTGTCTCATGGGCCTCGTATTGTCATGAAGTCCTTTTGTCAGTGATGATGATTCGTCCATCCCTATAAACAACCCACTTTCCTTCTTTGCGAGTCTCCAATACCTTGGGTATGTATTATTTGCAATGCGCTATTTGTGTTGGGGTAAGGTTCTCATCCAAATAAATCTTCTCACCCTTGAGGGCTTTCCTTAGAGAGGAAGGCTTTTTTTTCTCTATGTCCCCAAAGCAAAGAATTAGAGCCTTGGACTTAAGAGTCCTCTTTCCCCACTCTCCAAGCACTGACGATAAGTATGTCTAAAGCCCCAATTTTGTCAGCAAGTGTCTTAGCATCTTCCTACGGGCTGCTCTTCTCTTCCCATCCTACTACCCGTATATGTAAAACCCTAGCCCGTCTCCTAGCCTCTTCTTCCAAGGTAGCATTCATTACTTCAATCTTGTTCATTGATGTTCCCTTATTTTTTTTTTTACTACCTCAATCCATGGGCTGGCTTCTTCTATCTGCTTTTGCGTTGTCTTTGCCACTTTTGCCCATGAGTGAACTTCCCTTTCACATGCCTTCAAAGCCTATTTCTCTTTATGTAGTTCTTCTTGCACGTTCATTTCTTTTTTCTTAAATGTATTCAATTCTTTCCCTAGTTCTAAGATTTCAGATTTTTAGGCATATACCACTTTCAACATTTCAGTTTTCAGTGTGTGCATTTCGGACAGCATTTGTGCTTGTAAGTCATTCTTAATCTTTATCTACATGTCTTGCATTTCTGTCCTCCTTTGATTTACTATCAGTTCGGCTTTGACCTGCTCTCGTATTTCTTTCTCTAATTCTTGTCTCATAATTCGTAGTTTAGAGCGTATCATGAGATGAATTTCTTCGTATTTCTTCTCATTCATGGTGCATGAGGTCTTTCCATGACTGTCAGATGCTGGGGAGATGGTCCAATCACGGTCCAATCACGAACCCTACAGCCATACGTCTAGTATTGTGTGTTCTTAGAAGGGCTGTTGAACATTGCTTCCATGGACAGTTGTGTTAGTTCTTGATCAGATTCGTCTCCCAAATATTCATTTTCCATGGTTTGGTGCTTGCATTTGTCTACATTATCCATCTCTCACACACTGTGTGCAAAGCCACTCAGCTTGTACTTTGTAATGTCAAATCAGAGCAATTTCTAGGGTTTTTCTAACCCCTCACTAAATTTTTGCAAGTCCAATAATCTTTTACGAGCCCAAATGCCTTCACACTATTTATAGTCATGGCTTTGGACTGCTGAATCATTGTCGGGGCGATGGCGATGGCGATGGCGATGGCCGTTTTGAGAGAGAGAGAGAGAGAGAGAGAGAGAGAGAGAGAGAGAGAGAGAGAATCAACACTTAAGTCTTAGAATCTAGAGAGATATATCATATCAACCATAATTTGTGAAATTAGAGACATAATAATCAAGTTTCAACAATAACAAAGATTCAAAACATTGTAATTAGCAATGGATTGTTGCATTCATGATTCAACATTGTAATCAACAATGTTGCATAAGTCCAACAAGTATGCATTGGAAAGACACAAAATATGCACTAAACTTTAAAGTCTAAAGATCCAAGTTACAGGAGCCCCGATTTCCAAGTCAATACTCTAAAGTTCCAAAAGGCTAGCTGCTAAGTGCTCTGATTCATGGAAGATGGCTCCACTGTGCTTGAATGCTTACCGTGCTGAACAACATCCTCGCCATCACCATCACCATCATCATCATCATTATTTTCCCAACGTATAAAAGAATCAGCCTTTGCAACTAATGTACGAGCTAGCAAGCGAAGATTGGAGCTCACATAAACTAGGTCATTTGTCTTCATTGTACCAAGACGATTTCTCTTCTTTGAGTGAATGTGATTGAATGAGCTCCATAGTTGCTCTAAACAAGAAGATCTAATTGTTTGGCTAAGAATATGAATAGCCAAGCTCTGCAACTCTGGAGCTTCTGCCCCGTAGTCCTCCCACCATAAAGCAACTCCAATATTTGTCCTATCCTCTAGTGCATCCTTTGTACCAAACATCCCTAATGTTTGTTGATACATAGAGAGCTGATTTTTAATTTTGTGTTGCATTCCACTGCTAGGATAAAGCCTTTCAAGCAATGTGTTCCAAGCCTTGACCACCTCAGGTCTCTTTCTTGCATCTTTTCTTGAAACTCAGGATCAAGCACATATGCTATAACATGCATAGGAGAGTCATACTCATTCCATTTGCTGATGCATAATTCCTTGATCTGCTCATACCTGTCTGCATTTGGTTCCAAACTCTCCAACCTCTCAATCATGCGCTTCATACCTTCATAGATCTTTCCAATGCATGGATCCATGCCATGTGCAAGTCTCAACATGTGTATAATAGGATCAACCATCTAGTTGGTGCGATTCACCTCATCCCAAAAATCTATATTAGAGGAGACATATGCATTACATAACATAGCAGTGGTAGTGGCAGCCCCAGTCCAATTTTCATACTCATCACTAGGAAATAGCTCCCTAATTGCACCTTTGCAATAGTGCAATCGACCAAGCATAAGAAAGTTTTATGCAAATCGTGTATTCGAGTATTTGAGAAGTTCTTTGTCACTTCTCTTGAGAAACTTAGCATGCAAGTACTGATGATTACATATAAATGTGATAATCTTGTTGCCTTTCGCAACAAGAGATGCAATCCACGGCAAGTCCCCAATATCCTTCAACAAGTTATTCAAGCAATGTGCCATACATGGACTAAAGGTGATATGTGGATACATTGCCATTAAAATGTTTCCTGCTGCCTTGTTTGTAGGTTCATCATCTGTCACAAACTACACTACATTTTTTGCCCCAACAGCTTGCACTGCCTCGCACCACTCGAATGCCAATACATCTGCACTCTTTCCAGTCTCTGAAGCATCATGACTACCAATGAAGTATACATCCCCATGAGAATATGCGACAATGCCATGTATGGACCTATGGTGTGTGTCACTCCATCCATCTGCTATTAATGTCACTCCATTTCTTGCCCATTGATTGCGAATATTTGTTGTTGCAATCTCTATGGTTGCTTTCTCCTTTTGAAGCGATGTAGTCCTGATAGTTTTTTATGAAGGGGGCTTATATGTGGGTCCATACTCTGTAATCTTTGTCACCATATTTAAAAAATAAGGTGACCTGGCTGATTTGAATGCAATATGGTCATGGTAAAAAAAGTGTGCCACTGCTACATCTGTTTCCTCTTTTTTCTTTGGTTCCCATGAAGTGTGCAATGAACTTTGTCTAATACCACGACTTGCTGCAACTGATAGCCCACGAGAAGGCTGCGTAGCCACTAATCCTGGTGGTCTTCTGCATGAAGCACCATGCCTTGCTAGCCTTGGAGTCCATGTTGTTGGATCCATTGCTATATTTGGAATCCTCCTGGCATGTGAATTCCCCATAGAAGTGGCTATGCGGTCAAGTAATTCCTGCCTTTTCTCAATTGATACATTGGTGCAAAAATGAATCTCTTTCTCCTCCTCATATAGAAGATGGACTCTCACTTTATCAGCCCCACTAGTGCGAGTATAAGAGCAAAGTTTGCATTTCCAAGGGTGAGCCCCTTCACCTCTCAATGGCACCTGTGCATCTACCTCATCCCACCATGACCAAGTAGTTCTTCAACTTTGTCCAGTTGTTGACGAAGTACCTGCTGAGGATGATAAAGATCCCATAGATGTCAATGCTGCCATCTATATAAAAGTGACAAATAGTCAGTTAAGTTCAATGAAATTGCAAAAATTTGCAGCCAAAATTTTAACATGTATGTGTTAAATGTTTGCTAAAAATGCCTGAACTTTAGTGCTACTTCAGCGTGCATGGAGCCCCAAGAGGAACACCAAGGAAAAGGGGATTCTACTGCAAGAAAATCTATCTTGTAACATCAACAAGCTTTTATTTTATTCTTTTGATGACCAAAACAAAGAAAATAACAAATCTTCACGTAATATCATAGTAGATATCTCCCACGGATTTGATAGAATCAACCATAATCTTCTACATCTTCATAGAATCCTTCAATAGAACAATGAACATAAAAGAATACACAATTTTTGAATGGAAATTAATCACATAGTATTCATCTTCAATGTCTTCATAGTTTTCTCTCTCAATCTCTCATATACAGTTACATTGTTTTGATAGAATTGGCTATCTCTGGCTCTCTCTCTCTCTCTCTCAATAGTACATCATCTCCTTACTAAAATACTCCATAATGACTCTCAATAATCATTCTTAGGTCGTGGATACACCTCCCAAGAGATATGTCATATGTGAAGAGGCACTAGAGCTACTGCAGTGTCTCTTCATAGCTCACTACTGTCACTGTCACTTCAATCTTCTCTTCAGTCTTTAGCAGTTGCTTCTTCCATTTGTTTTAGCTCTTTTGAACTTAGATTCATCATTTCCAAAAGTTAGAAAACTTTTCCAAAGTCACACATACATTCTATAGAACACTTACAGAAGATCTACAGAATAGTACAGAACAGGAACAGAACAAAGACAGAGCAGATATAGAGGCTCTACAGAAGGTTTACAGAGGGTTACAGAAGGTCGTCAGAGAACAGTAGATCCTCATAACTCATACTAAAACCATTCCAAACTATCAAAAACTATTCAATAAGCTTCCAAAATATTTCAACCTTTATCAATCATCAATCCATGCTTCATACAGAAGAAAATCAGAACAAAACAGAAGCTATACAGAGGGTATCAAAACCAAATCAGAACTTTAATAGAACCTATCAAAACATCACAGAGCTTCATATTTCCACTAAGAATCATCATGAACTTTCAAAACATAATCAATATCATCCCAAATTCTCTCAAACACGTCCATTAACAACCATACATCACTCTAAATCCATAAAAAATCAATGATTTAGACTTAAAAAACAACAAAAATCAGTCAAAAATTCAGTCTTTTTCCACTCTCAACATATTCCCACACTTAGAAAGGAAGCGTCCTCGTGGCCTAAGAAAAAGAAGAATATAAGTTCACTAAAGAGCTCAATTTAATCTTCTTTAGTATCTTCAACAATCACTCCACCACGACCCCAACTTATCACCTGTATCTCTAGAAAAGAATACTTCTAAAGGAAAACTTCGTTATTCATTAACATATCTGATAAACAAGAAAGAGTCATAACAAATTTGCAAAGGATATAAGAGATTCTTTAGCTTTCCATCGTAGGCTTTCTATCCACCATCACCATCAATAGTTCAAAAGTGAGCTCTCGAACAAATTATTCAACCAGCACAAACTCATCACATACAAATTATTACAACACACTCACAAACACTAAACTTAACCATCTAAATGACACCTCCAAAAAGAGAGATATATATCATTAAGAATCATCCAAAATACATTGCAAAGGCATCAATGAAGGTGATCCCTCTTGAAGATTTGGTGATTTTGAAAACGATCCATGGAGAAGGACTCATCCATAAATGTCTTGGGAGGATTTTGAAAGAACTGAAGGTAGCACATCCTTTCTAGCAAAACAAGGTATCTGCTAGGTAGACATAGGGCATGAAAATATAGGACATCCAATTGTTGGGAATCAATGTTCACATTGACATTCATACAAAGCTTTGGAATGGCCTTTTGATCATTATGGGAATGCCTGTGTATATATGCTAGATATAAAGCAAAATGGGCTGTCAATCTCACTGAAGGATCTAGAGATTATGAATATTATTGAGAAAAATGGAGGTAATTTTGATATGCTTGACTAGTAGTGGTCCGGTCCCCTGGAATTAATGGCCAATTAATCTGTGGTCCTGTGAGTGAATCAGTTGAGCTCCATCCTCTTCTCCTCGCAATTTGCTGATTAAATCCTTCGTACCCACTAACAACTGAGGGGGTTGAGAAATAGAAGTGGCAGGAGATGGAAGTGGAATAAGTAAAAGAGGATGAAGAGATAGGTAGGCAAAATCATAAAATGAGAAATAAGCTAAAGGAGTGGCTGAAAATTTAAGTGAATCAGTTAGGAAAGGTGTCAATTAATAAGCAGGAAAAGTAAAAGGTATATGGATAGATGGAGAAGGGCATGGTGGAGAAGAGGAAAAGACTCAATCTTCAACGAAAGAGCAATAGGTAAATATAGAAATTTGAGGAAAACCCTGAGGTTAGAAAAGGAGAGGTAAGATAGTTGCTGAGTTGGATTTATGAAGGGAAAAATAAGCATCATAGCGATGGGCCATTTGTTGATAGTACAATAAGCTAGGAACCGAGGGACCTAAAACAAATTTTCTATGGTAGGCATCAAAGAAGGATAAATCAAATGGATGGTTCTTGGAAAGATAAGCTAGGAGATTCACCCTCAGTTAGTTAGTGCTCTGCACATAAGTAGAAGCTGTATTCTGGCATTGGTTCAGGACTACAGAATCAATCATTGAATGCCATGAAGTATCAGGGCAAGTAGCCACTTTAGAAGAATAGCACTGGAATATGTCATCTATCCGCAACTCCAAATGGTTGACATATAAGACAGCTTGCAAAACCACATCTTTCACATACCAAGCCAGATCTACATGTGAAATTAGCAGATCACCTCGTAGATACATATAAGACAACATGGTATTCGTTGTCACAGAATCTTCAAAGACCATACGGACAACTTTTATCAGCAAATCAGAAGACCAAGCCCTACTTTAACCATGCTTTGGAAGAGAGAGATCCATCGTTGAGAGCTTCATATAGAAGGCACACTTCTGTAACTGATAGTGGACAAAAAAGAAATGGTCCGGAAGAACATACTCCTGAAAGTGCTCAAATGTAGACCATAACAAATCCATCTTGGACTACAATCTTTCCACTTTATCTTGAAACAATGGACATAATGTGGCCTGTCCTTGGAGAACTGCCAAGTCCTGCTGAGATATAGAAGGAATCATAGGAACACTGGGGTTTGGAGGAATGGACCGTGACTGCGCCAGTTGGTCTTGCAACTGCTTAATCTGGAAAGCTTGTGATTCCACTGTATTATGAGCAGTTTGCAAAGCTGATAGTTTCGTATCTAAAAGAGTCTTAAACTCTTGAGATTCTTTGAACATTTTCTCTTTCTCTTCTGAAACTCTAGTGACCTCTAACTGAGCTTTTGCTAACTGAGTTTTCAAAGAAGATATTTCTTCTCTTTGGGTCTCAATCATTTGGGTATGCTGCTCCTTCTGCTTAAATAGATCAGCAAGAATGTCTTTAGCAAAGGCTAACTCTGCGGTTTCCTTATGCAACTGGTCTTTGGATTGCATCAATTCTTCATAGAAAGAAACATATAACCATTGAACACAAGCTGTCACTAAGAGTTCAATAGAACTCTGGATGTTATTACAAAGGAAATAAATGGTATCCCCTGACACTAAACTGTTCAGTGAAGGAACTAATATTTCCAAAGAACCTTCTCGATGTGCTCTGAATAAATTGTTACATGTGAGATAGGCAAGGAGGTCACTGCCAGAGGTAGCATGAACTTGTACTGAAGGAATGACTGGGGGAGTTTTCTCTGCTACACGGTTTAAGCGCTTTCGTTGAATGACCAATGGAGGAGGGGAATCAAGATCCTCTATGTCAATGGGTTCTGAATCTTCTGAAGGTGGAGGGGAAGGAACTTGATCAGATAGAGGAGAAAGAAGCACATCCTTCTTAAGGCCGAAATATGTCAAGAAAGCATATAAATATGAACCATAAATGACATTTGTAACATTCCCTCTGGTCACTTTGACAAAATGTTGATCCATCTTCGTAAGCAGGTAAGTACTCCAATCAATAGCAACCCCTTTTAATATCATTCTGGAAGCTGTGAAGAGTTCCTTGGACAAATAGTGGGATGGTGTTTTGGCAGACATGAACATGTCTTGGAGAAATTGGTAGACTAGCTTCCAGAGAGGATCAATGATCATGGAAAAAGACACTCCTGAAGTGTTATTCACCTTCTTGACATTAAGGACCTCTTTGGTCTGCTTTTATAACAGCTTGAGAATCTCATCATTGGAGAATAATTGTCTGGCTGTAACAAAGGGTTCTCCTTTGTAGGGAAGAGACAAAGCCTTCCCTAATCCTCTAGGTATCAATACCATGGAAGTACCACGAACCAAGCCCGATTTCTTACTGTATGACGCAAGAAATTCATCACATAGAGCTGGATCGTTTGGAATCAAAGGGAGTGAAGCAGCCACAAAAGTTGCAAGGCCTGCTTTCGCGATAGGCTCAAAAGTGAGTAGGGAAGAATAATCCCTACTGATCAATGGGACATACTGAACAGGAGGAGGAGCTTGAGGCGCCATTCAGATGGAAAATGCACACACCACAAACACAGACAATCACAGAGAATGTCTGTAAAACAATAAAATAGCGATTAAAAAAAAATCGATCAAAAGAAGCATACACACAGACGTAACTAACCAATTCACCATCCCAAACAACCCATATCCTAGAAAATATTCGGCATGATCTCTACACATATGCGATTGAAAACTTTATGCGATGCAACAAGCAGGCACCCAAGACCCCATATCACGCAAAAAAGAAAAAAAAACTATAAACCGCACCCGTAATCGTATCACACAAGCAAACCATAATACCTTAAAAACCTAATCAAGACCTAACCATAACTTTAATGAAACAATTTCAACTTAAAGGACTATACGTGTCCATCCCACGAAGCGTGTTTATTAAAAAGAGAAAAAAAGTGTAGTTAGGGGAATGATGTTAATGAAGGGTTCATTTTAAGAAATTATTAACAATGGTTGAAATTTTATTAGGTTATAAACCTCAATAAGAAAACGACAGTTCTTTTTTAAAATTTTAATTACAAATTATTAGGGTGAAGCGGTGGTTAAATGAAACCCGGACTTTGATATCCAGATTGGGGTCTCTAAATGCAAATTCATTCATTAGAAATTAATGGTGATGTGGAGCGCTTTTTTGCCAGCGCGTGCTTTTTTGTGACGGTTGGTTCATTTTAAATTAAAATTAAAGTGTCTTTGAAGCGTAGGAAGCGCGTGCAAAGTGAACGATTGGTTCATTTTAAATTATTAGAAAAATTCATCTTTAGCACGAGTGTGCGTGAAAAAGTGGGTGAATAAAATTCATTTTAACAATTAAATGTGGTTAAGGGATGACCAAAATAAATAAAGCACAAAAAATATATAACCTGGTAGAGGTGTGTATGCAAAAGACTGAAGGCGCACTGAGTAGTCCCAAATGTAAGAAATTCAATCAAAAAAGCAAAAACCACTGACTGAAAAAAATAAAGCACCTTAGTTTATTTTCTCTATTCTCTAAATAAATAAATATCAAAGCAATACTAGGAGTATCACATTTAATTTAGACAATATTCATTAGTGTTTGGGTGAAATGATTTTTTTTTTAAAAAAAAATATAGATGTGTTTTGATTTTGTATTTTGTGTATTTTTTTAAATAAATTTTTTAAATGATTAAAATGGGATATAGGACACATGAATATGTTGTGAAGTGTAATGGTGGAATTTCAGCAATCTAACAAGTGTCAATAATGTGTTTGAATTTATTCATGATTTTTCAGCTGATTTTTGAAATTTAAAATAAATTTTCATGAGGTGAGTTATTAAAATTAGAGTTTTGGCTTCAAATAATACTTTGGCAATTTATGGAAGTATTTCAATTGAGAAATTATTAGCAAAAGAGGCAATGGAGTTTGTAAAATTTTTTGAAATTTTTTTGGAAGTATTTTTGATTTTTTACTAATTTTGAATGAATTTTGTTCATTTTACATGTATTTTTGAAAGAATTTTTAAGTTTTGAATTTTTTGCAATTTATTTTCTTGAATTCCCAGCTTGGAAAATAGTGTAAATGATTTCAGTAATGTTGGAAAAATTTTTAAAGGATTTTTTTTTGCAATTTATTTGGATTTTAAATGAATTTTAATGAATTTTTAAAGTTTTTTTTTGTTTTTTTAATATGGTTTTATGTGTTTTTAGAGTTTTTTGGATTTTGGAATGAAAAGTCGGTACTCGAGCTGCATGTGAATAGCTGATAATGATTGTGTGTGAACGGTTGACTGCAATACACCGTCACAAGCACACGTTGATACGTGCATAAAAAGAAAAACACGGGCCTGCGGAGAGATGTGGTGGGTGTTTGATGCGGGCGTGTTCCTGCGGGTGGTGAGTGGGAACAGGGACTATGGGAGAGGGGGGGTTTTCTGTGTTGGGTGTAGAGGAGTGTGGGTGGGAAGGGGGGCTAGGGGAGGGGTAACTGTGTGGGGGTGGGGAACTAAGGTTGGGGGGTTGGGTGTGGTTAGGGGATATGGTTAGGATTTGGGGGGGAGGGGGGGGGGGGGGGTTTAAATTTGGTGGGGGGGGATAAATTGGGTGGGGGGGAATCAGAGTTGGTGTGGGTACCAAATGTAGTGGGGGTAGGCAGGCGCCCGTGGCAGCAGTGAGCGGGCAGGAAAGGGGGCGCAGGGGGCAGCAGCGAACGAGCACAGGAAGGGGCGCAGGGGGCGGAGGCGTGGGAGAAGACCACGTACGCAGCAGGGGCGACAACGGACGGATGAAGGCAAGGAGGAAGAGGAGGGGGTGGGCACTGCAGGCGGAGGCGGCGGTGAGAGGAGAGAGGGCCATGAGGGGAGGAGGAAGAGATGTGGAGAAAGGAGGGAGGGCCGTGGGGCAGGGAGGGCCGTGAGGGGAGGAGAAAGAGACGTGGAGAAGGGAGGGCCATGAAAAAGGAAAGGAAGCGGGAATAAACAACAGGTATACGTTTTTTTTAAAAAAAATACGTGTTTCGTTTTTGTGTTTTTTTTCAATTTTTAATTTTTTTTTCTTTTGTTTTTAATTTCCGTTTTTTGTTTTTGTTTTAATGATTAGGGATTTTTTTTTTCTTTTGTTTTTTTTTTCTTTGTGCTTTTGTTTTTGTTTTTGTGGATGGGTGGTTTTTTTTTTGTTTAAAAAGTTTTTTTTTTTGTTTAAAAAGTTTTTTTTTTACTGGATTAGGATTGTTGTTTTTTGTTTTTTAATTTTATTATTTTGATTTTGATTGTTTTTGTGTATTGTGTTTGTTTTTTTTTCTTTGTTTTTTTTTTTGTTTTGCGATTGGTTAATTTGTTTGTTTGTGTGTATGTTTTTTTGTTTTTTTTTTAAAAAATTGGTATGGGTATTAAAAATAAGCGCAGGGGAAGGAGTAAAAAACATTTGCATTGGCGGGATCAAACAGAGAGGGGACGGCGACACGCGAGGCAAAGAGGCCACAAGAGCGTCCCGAGGTGCTGAAAACCAAAAACAGGCGTGTTCACGCGTGACACGAGAGACGCGTCCACACGGCAAAAAGAAAGAAAAATTAATAAAACCCAAACTGTACGTCAGATCGAAAACCGTAAAAAGGAAAAATGTGCCGGGAGACAAGGGGAAGATGATGGAAAAATGCGATACTAGTTCCGAGGCAAAATTAGGGTATTCACATGGGAAAAACCCAAAAAATGGACCCGAAAATGGACTCAGAAATTAATATAAGAAAAACCAATTGATGGAACGAAGTGCGATAAACAAGAAAAATGTCCGGGAGAAAGGGATTCATAGGGATGGCACATCAAACTCAGTTTGGAGGGGAATTAGGAGGGGTTCACATGGGAAAAACACATAAAAGACTTCCGAAAACACTCGGAAAAATTAATAACTAAAAATCCAGCAGTCAGAAGAGGGGAGAGAAAAAAGAAAAAAGTGGAGGAAAGGTTGGCGAGACACGGTAGTCAAATTAAACTGGAATTCCGGTGAAAATAGGGCATGTTCACATGGAAAAATGTGAAAACTAAGCACGAAAAGGGTCCGAAAACCTGCAAAAATTAATAATGGATGAATCATGCATCGGAATGACAGGGAATAAAAAGAAAAAATGTTAGGGAGAATGGATAGGGTAGAGCTGGTACATTAGATCAGTGTTCCGAAGCAATAAAGACGCGTTTACATGGAAAACTGTCCAATTTACAAGAATTGCTTCAAAAATTAATAACTTTAGAACCGTAAATGGATAGTTCGAAGGGACAAACATGGCTGTAAGATTGGATGTGAGTCTCAGTGAATGTAGGGTGCGTTCATATGGAAAAATCGCAAAACAAATAATAAAGGCAAACGGTCAAGGAATAGCTTCGAGGACAGGGTGAAATAGAATGGAGGAGTGGGGAAGGGACCCCATTAGAGCATAAAAATTGAATTTCCGCATTTGGAGATGGATAGATGTATTTCCATAATGATATGCAGAAATGATGTGCAGGGACGCGTCTCCACACTTGAGACCTTACCGGGCAGGATTATATGCAGCAACATAACTTAGGACTCGTCAACCAACTGAACTCGGACGTTCCTACACTTAAAACATCATATACAATTGCAAACAAAAAAGTAGGGTTAGAAACACTTGGCCCGTTTCGCGTATGGTCGAAGAAACCGTCACTGCTACAGAAAGATTGGAGTCAGTTGCAGGAGGTGCCACGGCTCGCTCGAGTGTTCAGCCAATATGGCAGAGACCATGCAGCAACACCCAGGGAGGTAGCTGGTTGATGAAGCCCGGCGGGGGAGGTATCGTTGATGAAGGATAGTCACTCAACTCACTGGCACTCATATGGAATGAGAGAACAGTCGCTCACCCCATAACTTACATCACTCCAGGTAATAATGATGGAAACCCAGATCTCACATCCGGTTTAGGAATCGACAAGGGAATGGTGCAGAGAGAATATGCTAGGGTGCACAATTGATGGTGCATTAGTGCGCCCAACCCATCTGGCATAGGTGCAAGGAGAAAGGCCAGGGAGCTTTGCAGTACCGTATACAGAACAGAGTGATGTACCCTGTGCTGATGGCAGAGACCCATCCCGTGGGTGCAGAGGGAAACGGGAACGTACCTGAGTCCAATTGTCGTAACGTCCCTCAATTATCACCTCTCAATAATTGACTGAAGAAACATCCGTCACACTCAACCCACCCTTTGTCTCACGCTCTGTTGAAAGATACAGAGGGTAGCCCATTCTTAAAACCCATTAATGTAATCCTCACTGTCACTTGTGCAAAGGTTGTATGCCTTGTGCACATTTGATGGTGTAACTGTGCATCTACCCTGTGCTGGCATACAGTGCAAGAAGGAAGGCCAGGAAGCCTGATGGTACAGTGCACAGGAACAGATCGTGCGTTGTGCATTGAGAGGCCCATCCCGTGCGTGCAATACTCCGTTCACACATCTCATTTCTCATTTGATTTAAAGGGAAAGACTGGTCACTCACCCCACCCTCTGTCTCACGCTCACTGATAGACACAGAGGGCAGTCCATACACACGTCCCCATCCTATTAGGATGAAAGCCCACATCACTCGAGGGGTTGGTGATGAAGATCGTGTGGGTTGTTGTTGTTAGTATCTTGAAGATGAGGCGTACCCAGGGAAGCAGCCAACAAGTCTCGTACTTCAATGATTTGTAAGAAAGGTCGTCTGTTAAGAAGGGCAGACAGACTGATATTGCAGAGACAGTGTGCCAAGGGAGGTGGCTTCAAATTACTTGCTGAAAAGGTTCGCTGCTGCTGAGCCAGCTATCCTGAACTGCGGGGTGTTACCACCTTTTCCACAGTCAGCTTCCCCCAAGGGTGTTTTCACATTTTCTTGGAACGAGGTCTGTTATAACAGGGAATTTCTTCCTTTTCTCCCATAACAGTTTTTTTTTTTTTTTTTTTTCGTTAAGAAAGAGAATGGTAGAAATACCATGTGTCAGGACCAACCTCGCCACCGTTGTTTGATCAGACAAGAAGAGAACAAGGTCGGATTGAGAGGTATTTGTGAGTAGCTAGCAAAAGGAGACTGCCTCACGAGGAGAATCATAAGGACTATCAGAAGCACGACGAGAAGGACAGTGCGACGCCCAAAAGGAGGAGGGTAGGTCGACTGTGATTGTTAAGATCCCCAGGGAGGGAAGTACTTCTTCAGATGATAGCCATTGATCAGGAAAGGATCATCAGAGGCATCAATGGTCTGTACCTGAACAGAGCCATTAGGTTTGACAGTAAGTACCTGGTATGGGCCCATTCACCGTTGTTGAAACTTGCTAGGAAACTTGGAAAATCTCCAATTATAGGCTAGGACAAGATCACCTTCTTTAAACTCCTTGTGCTTGATTAAACTGTCGTGATAGGCCTTGCGTCGCGCTTGAGTGGTCTCCATACACTGTAGAGCTATCCGCCGTATCTCATCCAAGCATTCCAAGTGTAGGAGGCGGTGTTGCAGTGACTCATCATCTCCCAAGTGTTCTTTAACTGCCACTTGCAAAGAGGGCAATTCTATCTCAATAGGGAAGACGGCTTCTATACTATACACTAGCTGGAAAGGGGTCTGTCCTGTAGCTGCCTTATGGGAGGTTTTGTATGCCCAGAGAGCCTCTATAAGTCGATCGTCCCAGTTGCGACAATGTGCGACAATCGTTCTTGTCAGAATCGAGCGAAGGATACGATTGGTGACTTCAACTTGGCCATTGGCTCTGGGGTAGTAAGGAGTGGACTTGTGATAGCGGATCTTATACAGTTCCGTTAGCTCCTCCATGATTTTGTTCAGGAAATGAGTACCTCTGTCACTTATCAGCTCGAGGGAACTGCTAAAACGTTTGATAATATTTTCGTACATGAATAGAGCTACACTGTTACCATCGTCCCGCTTCAGAGCTTTAGCTTCATACCACTTTGTGACATAATCCATACATACTAAGATGTATTTGTTCTGTTTCCGTCTGGTGGGTGGATCAATGGGACCCACAAAATCAATCCTCCACTTCTCGAACAGCTTTAGGGGAAGAATAGGTTACAGTGGCATAGCACTTGTTTTGGTGGGTTTCCCCATTCGCTGACAAGTATCCCATCTCTTGCAGTAGTCATATGCACCCTTGTGGAGAGTCGGCCACCAGTATCCCATCAATAGAGCCTTCCTGACTGTCGCTTCTCCTGTGAAGTGTCCACCACATGGGTCGTCATGGCATGCTTTCAATACTATGCCGATTTCATCCCCTACAACACATCTTCGCAGCACTTCATCTTTGCCTCTCTTGTATAGTGTACCACCTAGCAAGGTGTAGGGGACTGATTTTAACAGAAGCTTCTTCTTCTCACAGCTTGAGATGCCAGGAGGATACTGTTGAGTTTCCAGGAGGTTGGCTATGTCTGCATACCAAGGAGTAACTGTTTTAACTAGAAACAAAGAAGCATTAGGAAGGTCTGGATCATCTTGTTCCTCTTCTACAGTTTGAGGGATCCGTGATACATGATCAGCTAGGACATGGGAACGGCCAGGCTTAGTGACCACTTCAAAATGAACTCCTGGAATAGGAGCAACCATCTTATCAGTTGTTCTTTAACATCTGCTTTGTTCATCAGAAAGGAGAGGGCTTCATGATCCACATAGAACTTAAAATGCGTTGACAGTAGATAGTGTCTAAACTTCTCTAGTGCAGACACCATTGCCAAGCATTCAAGCTCTATCACTGTGTAGTTCCATTCCCTATCAGTGACCTTTCGGCTTGCATAATATATCGATTGATCTAATTTAGAGGGGCCTACCACCACTGTGTTCAACAATTGGTTTGTAAAAGGGATAGGGAAATGATCATTCTTCGTCTTTGAGTTCAGCTTTTGAAAGTCCATGCATATTCGAAGTTTCCCGTTCTTCTTGGGTACTACCACAATGGGCGAAACCCATTCACTGTTAGCTACGGGATAAATGAACTCGGCTTCAAGAAGATTCAATAATTCAGCCTTCACTAGAGCAGAATAATTAGGATTCATACGTCTTTGTCTTTGCCTTATAGGTTTGGCATCAAGCTCTAGGTCAATGTGATGTTGGCATACTGTGGGATCAATCCCCTTTAGATATTTATATAACCAAGCAAACACATCTAAGTTCTCCTTTAATAAGTCTCGCAAGACCACTAGTTCTTCTGAAAGATTGAGACCCACTTTCAGGTGACGTTCAGTACCATCAGTATCCAGGAACGTTACTTGCCTTTCACCTTCTACTTCGCGGATAAATGTCCCACGGATTGCTTCTGGATAGAGGTCTGACTCTTTCAAGGAAGTAGTGTCCTCGTCTGATGTTCCACTAGAACCAATATCCTCCTTCTGAACAGATGACTCATTTGTCTGTTGAGATTGTTGGAAGTTTATCAGAGCTTTGTTTGCTTCTGTGTGAGTGGTAATTTCTTTTGGACTTAGGAATTCATCTTCAGAGGATGCGTCCAAGAATGTCACATAGCACAGACCTTCTAGAAGCTGAGGCTTTGATAGCTCTGGCTTCTGTTAGCAGGGGGCATCATCATCATCTTTTCTCAGGACTAAACAATCAGGGCGACAGGAGCCATTGGTGAACTTAATTTTTATGCCTTTAATCCATTGCTTATACAGATTCTTCATACTTTGTGGTTCATTGGTCAACCCAAATGGAACCATGGTCATTCCATCCAACACCCCGAGATCTTCGGTCTCTGAGGTCTCTGTAGGTACATCAACAAGATTATCCGCTATTAGAGGAAATTCTTCATCTGCACTTTCATAATCTGCTTCATTTTCATCCTTATCATTTTCATCCTCTTTTTCTGGAGGCTTTGTCTCTGCTTCTGTAGAGGCTCTGTAGGAGAAGAACAGATCTTCTGCCTCTGCATCTGCTTCTGCTTCTGCTTCTGCTTCTGTCTCTGTTATTGCTTCTGTCTCTGGCTTTGTCTCTGTTACTGCTTTTGACTCTGCTTTTGCCTTTGTCTTTGGCTCTGTCTATGTTACTGTCTCTGGCTCTGTCTCTGTTACTGTCTCTACGGCTGCCATGTAACAGGGAGAACAGTACATCTATGCTTCTATTTCACTGTCAGAGGTGATTTCGAAAGTCAATTCCAGTTGAGGCAAGAGGTATTCTCCCATGGACAAGGACTTTGGTTTCCTTGGTAGTTGACTTACAGTGCCCACTGTTAGGGATTGTCTCTGTTTTCTTGGGAAAGATCTGTTTAACAGCCTCTTCGTCTCCTGATGTACCATTTGTTACCTCGTTGGAGGAGTTAGTTATGACTTCGATAGATGTGGATCCATTGTCTTTTTGCGATCCATACAATTTCAACATCACTTTGTTGGGTCCTTTGTCTAGGGTCAGGGTTCCTTTGAACCAGTCCGTCCTGGCTCTCGCTTCAAAAAGCCAAGGTCTTCCTAATAGCAGAGGGTATGAGGTCCCATAAGAATTTGGTTTGACCACCAAATATGTTAGCTAATAGTCTCTTCCTACAAGGGTTGTTTTTACGTATGGGAGGATGCCCAACGGTTTAATTCTGCTTTGGTCTGCCAATCTAATAAGCCACTATGTAGGTTGAATTCCTTGCAACCCTAAGTCCTTTATTGTGACATCCGTCATTATGTTTACTGATGAGTGTCCATCAATCAATGCATCTGAAATAAAGCATTCTTCAATCCATACACTAATCTCTGGAGTTCCAGGATCTAGGAAGGCGTTAGCTACATCTACTTCCTTTACAGGCTCCAGGGTCTTATTGGTCTTGGTCGTTGTTGAAGGAACAATCCTTAATCCATGTCTTCTTGTCAAGATGCTTTTGAATTTTTTTCAGCAACTGGGAGACAGCATCAGCAACTGTCGGAATGTTAAGTTTGGTTTAAAAGTGTAGAGGTCTTTTACCAAGTCATAATCTTTGATAGGATCCACGGGCTTTTCTAGCCTGCTAGGGAATGGGGCTACTCCCATTTTCATCTTTCCTTTTTCTTCTAGTAATGGCAGCATTGACACTTCTTCTGTTGCTGAAGATGCTTCTGCATCGTCTATCTCCTGGACCTCTAGTCCTGTTTCTGGGACTGTCTTTGTAACTCTCTGTGGTACTATAGTGCTCTGTACTGCACTGTTCTGTCCTGTACTGTTCTGTCCCTCTGTTAACAGGTTGAACTTCACAGTCTTGGCAAGAAAGTTGTTCTCATTCTAAACAACTGGTTCCTTCTTCTTGGCGCGCGTGATAGTGGCAACTTCCAACTCTACCAAATTGGAGGCAGGCTCTTGTGCCTTCTGTTGGCTATCAGTGCCATTGGCCTTTACAAGGGCTGGACTTGGACAGTCCTTTGTAGTGTGGCATTCTCCTTTACATCGGCTGCATAAGGGCTTATAATCCACAGATTGTCTAGGGCTTGGACAATTCGGGGAGATATGACCCTTTTCTCCACACTTATAACATTCCACCTCTGATCTCTGACGACCGCCAGACTGTCGTTCTCTATAACTTTGAGAGGGAAATATCCTTGGACCGAAATTAGAACCAAATTCCCCAGGCTTTGGTCCAATATCCTGTGTTGTCATTTTGGATTCTAGCAAGTTGAATCTTGCATTTTTATATTTTTGTCTTCATTCGCGCATCTCTTTTCAGAGAGCAAATATCCTCTGTGTGGTTCTTCCGCAAAGAGTAGGAAGAGAAGACTCCAGGAATGGTTGGTTTTTGGGTACATTTAGTGGCTAAATGTCCCGCTTGATGACACTTTCCGTACCATGTATTAGAGCGCATCACATCTCTCCCAGCTCCCGTAGGGGTGGATATATTGGCGGTATTCACCTTCAATGTCTATAGCTGCTCTATAATCACATCCATAAGCTCTTTCTTGATACTTGCAACTGAGTTGGATAAGTAGTCCTTCAAATTTTCACCTCCTGAAGTACTTGTAGTAGGGTTTTGTGAAGCTTCTGTAATTATTGCATACACTGGTTGGGTCGATCCAGAGGGTCCTCCGTTCTAGTTCTGATTCAGAGCTCTTGTTGAGACTTGGGGTTGTTGATTCCAGTTGGTAGGGTTCCACTGTTGTTGAGTCGCCATTGGAGGAACTATTTGAGGCTACTGTTATTGTGGTTGAACTATCATTTGAGGCACTATCGTCTGTGGTGACCACAGTGGATTAGGTGCATTATACTGTGGCACTGTTTGTATTTGGAGATAGGGGTAGGAAACTGTCCCTGGGACTGCATTTGGTGGGTATACCATTCCTGGTATGGGAGGAGATAAGACTCCTCTTCCTAGAGTCATTGACAACCTTGCTTCAACTTCGTCATACAATTTTGTACCTTCCACTGCAGCTTGCAGATGGAATGGTCTTCTCAATTTCACGAACTTGCGAACTTCTGGTTGTAGGCCTCTAAGAAATACTCCTTTCTAGATACCTTCGTCCAAATGATGGATAGTCTATCTCTTCAGGATGGATTCCATTCGCGAGACATAAACTTTTACTCTTTCTCCAGAGGACTGACTTAGGTTCATGAACTCCTCTCGCATCTGCTCTTCAAAACCTTCACGCTTGAATTTAGTGAGGAATGCCAACTTCAGGTCGTCCCATGTGCCAAAAGTTCCTGCTGCTTGTCTCTTATACCACTGAAACACCGCGCCCTTGAAAGTGGCGGGGAATATTGCTAACCAATGCTCAGGGATTTTGGCATTGTTAGCCACACATGCTACCATGAATTCAGCTACATGAAGATCAGGGTCTTCATTGTAATCTCCCTTAAAAACTGGCAATGGGATTACATTTGCTAGCCTGTCATCCATATTTCCAGGACGAATCTGACTAGGAAGAGGACCTTGAGTTGCTATGGGGACTTCTGTAAAGAGTGCTTTTAGGGTGTCAAAGGAGGCTTCTGCTGCAAGCTCGTTCTCAGCTTTGATTTTTGTATTCTCTCTTCTCACGTACCTCTGGACTTGTTCTAATGCTTGCCTCTTGATTGCGTTATTCATCAGGGGGTTGGCTCCAACCAATTGGTCTGTACTCAACAGGATAGTATCAGAGAGGCTTCAATCTCTGGGGGATTCTCTGGCCAACATCTCCTCTACTTCATTCTTTTCAACATCTCTCAATTCGGCTTTTAAACCACTACAGAGGGGGAGATATTCCGTTCTAAAAATATCAAAACTCATTCTTCTTAGGATCGTTGTTGTGCCATTATAATAATGCCAGCTTCTAAGGATTTTAACAGTGTATGTTGTGAAAAACACTCTGTCTGCCAACTTCCAATGGGTTGCTAATTGGACAAACAAAAGATTGTCAGTACACCAAGCATCCCACGTATCTTGCTGTTAAGCATCCACGAACAAATTCCAACTCTTTTCCTTCTTGAACTCCTGAAGCTTCTTCACAATCTCCCAATTAATGATGTCTGGAAACTTCTCAATGAATACCAAATCTTCCATGGATAGTCATTCTTTGATTTTGCTCTTCAGTTTATTCCCAAACAATTTGCCACTAAGATGCAAGTTTTTGCTGCTTCAGTAGGAAGAGGAAACAGTCCACCGCATAGAGCATGCATCATGATGGTAATATGTTTTCGCCATTGTGGGATGAACTTCTTGTGGAAAGTGGCTTTGATAATGAGAATCTTCAACTCTTTAGTGGAAGAAGGAACTTTGCAAATATCCATTGAATTCTTCTCTTCTTGGCAATGCCATTTCCCTCATTTTCAGCCTCTTTTGATGCTTGTTGATGGCAAGTTTCCCCAGCTACGCACAAAAAACATGGAGCCCCAAGAGGAACACCAAGGAAAAGGGGATTCTACTACAAGAAAATCTATCTTGTAACATCAACAAGCTTTTATTTTATTCTTTTGATGACCAAAACAAAGAAAACAACAAATCTTCATGCAGCATCATAGTAGATATCTTCCATGGATTTGATAAAATCAACCATAATCTTCTACATCTTCATAGAATCCTTCAATAGAACAAGGAACATAAAAGAATACACAATTTTTTAATGGAAATCAATCACATAGTATTCATCTTCAATGTCTTCATAGTTTTCTCTCTTAATCTCTCATATACAGTTACACTGTTTTGATAGAATTGGCTCTCTCTCTCTCTCTCTCTCTCTCTCTCTCTCAATAGTACATCATCTCCTTACTATAATACTTCATAATGTCTCTCAATAATCCTTCTTAGGTCGTGGATACACCTCCCAAGAGATATGTCTGATGTGAAGAGACAACAGAGCCACTACAATGTCTCTTCATAGCTCACTACTGTCACTGTCACTTCAATCTTCTCTTCAGTCTTTAGCAGCTACTTTTTCCATTTATTTTAGCTCTTTTGAACTTAGATTCATCCTTTCCAAAAGTTAGGAAACTTTTCCAAAGTCACACATACATTTTACAAAATACTTACAGAAGATCTATAGAACAGTACAGAACAGGAACAGAGCAGATATAGAACAAAGACATAGTAGATACAGAGGCTCTATAGAAGGTTTACAGAGGGTTATAGAAGGTTGTCAGAGAACAGTAGATCCTCATAACTCATACTAAAACCATTCCAAACTATCAAAAACTATTCAATAAGCTTTCAAAATATTTCAACCTTCATCAATGATCAATCCATGCTTCATACAGAAGAAAATCAGAACAAAACAGAAGCTATACAGAGGATATCAAAACCAATTAGAACTTTAACAGAACCTATCAGAATATCACAACGCTTCATATTTCCACTAAGAATCATCATGAACTTCCAAAACATAATCAATATAATCCAAAACACTCTCAAACACTTCCATTAACAACCTTACATCACTCTAAATCCATCAAAAATCAATCATTCAGACCTAAAAAACAACAAAAATCAGTCAAAAATTCAGTCTTTTTCCACTCTCAACACTGCATTCCTTTTACTGAAAATGTTACAAATCTAGGGCATTCCAGCCTGCATTCCCTCGCTGAAAATGCCCCAAAATTTGGCATATTTTCAGCTCCCAAATTTGGGGCATTCGAGCTTCCATTCCCTTGCTGAAAATGCCCCAAAATTTGGCGCATTTTCAGCTCCTAAATTTGGGTAGTGACTGATTTAAAATGCCCCAAATTTGGGGACATTGCAACCAAATTTGGGCCCCAATCCTTAAGAAAGTCCCAAATTTCGAGCCAATTGCCAACAACTGAAGTCTGATCCAAAATGCCCCAAATTTGGGGGAGATAATAATCCTAACCTAATCGCGGGTGGGAGTCAAGCTAGGCAAGAGAGGCGGGCCAGGCAGGCGGGAGTAGGCAGGTGAGGCAGGAAGGGCAGGCGGGGAAGGCCAGATAGGTAGGAGAGACGGGAGAGGTGTGCAAGCGAGAGAGGCAAGAGTCGTGCGACTGAACGGGCGACGTCAGCCCAGCAAGTTGTGTCCGTTCAAACGATTTCTTCCTTTTTTAAAAAATCCATTACTGAAATTGCCGTTCCAAAGAGAGAACAGACTTGGAATGGCCTGGAACGGGAGGGAATGGGGCAGGGAATGGGTTGGAACGTTCCGCTAGCGTTTTGTGGGCTCGGACTTCCCGGAACGCGTTAATCCGTTCCTATGTGCCGGAACGGGCGTTTTCCGTCTCTATGCATGCTTCCCATCATTGCCATGCTTCCCATTATTGCCATACTATCCATGATGGGGTTGAGCCATATAAGCACCGTTGGGGCTTCTAAGAAGAGTGGGGGAGCTTCTACTACCAATGGTGGGTAAGGGTCTCACTAGAGGGTTGGTTGCATAGATGATGGGGAGGGCCAAAAAAGGCTCGTCATTAGCATGAGGGTTCACTAACTTCATCTACCTGCCCATTTTCTCTGTGATCATTGCATAAGTGGATCTTAGTGCCATACATATTCTTTGATTGCATATATGTCAAGTGTCATACATGGGTGCCATGAGCATTGAAAGGGTGTCCAAATGGGGGTATTTCATCGGAAGTGGGGTGACCATGGAGTATATCTGTACCTGCATACAAGTATCGGGCTGCACATGTATGGAGGGTATCCAAATGGAGGTATTTCATTAAAAGTGGATTTACCATGGAGTGTATCTACACCTATATACAAGTATCGGGCTCTGGATCATCGGGAGGTGGGCACAGTTTCCCCCGGGCCGAGTTGTGTATCCCTTCAGGGTCTTAGGTGGTAAGGGAGGGTTACCTCTCCTGGCATCGGCCTTTTTCCTTAGCCAGAGTATACATGACAGACATTTTTACTTGAGCAATCAGCATGAGGTGCATTGAAAAGTAAGCATTGGATCTTTTCATGAGATGCAAGGATGAAACAAGAGCTTGGGTAGGGCTTACCTTGGCAGTCCAGTGACTCACTAGCTGCTACTTACCCTTTTTACAATGGCTTACTATCCACTTGGGATTAATTTAAAGTATACAAGAGCTAATGTTAGCAAAAGCAATCGATTGAGAGTTAAGCATGATGCATTCGAAGGCAAATGGTTCACTGGTTTCTGGTGGGGAAACATGTATACAATGAAAGATGTAACTAAGAGAGCATATGCAACCATAATCTCTCCAACAAAAGGAATTAAGCTCAACAAGTGGATTAAAATGAGAGATTAAGATTAGATTGACATATCTCTTCAATGTTTGGGAAAGATAGATGAAGCATGATCCACCATGGTGCCAATTTCTCTATCAACCAAGCCCGGTTGATTAGAGCACTCCAATTGATGAAGCCTTCAAGCATTTGATGCTTCCATTGATGGTAGGGACTCTTATGCTTGTACCTGAGCTTACTCTTCAATAATGGAAAGCTTGAAGGGGTTTTCATTGCTGCCCACAAGAAATCCTTGCATGCTAAGCTCCATGTCTTCAATCTGGGTAAGAGAGGTTAAGAATGACTGAAGGAGCTCTTGAGGGCTAAGATTTCAAAGGTGGGAAGGCTTGAGCTAAGCTTTAATTGTTGAGATAGCTCTAGATGAAGAATCCATGGCTGCCTAAACTGTCTAGCTTTTGTCCATCTTCTAGGGTTTGCTCCAGGGCCAAGAATATCAGGAGGGGAAGAAGAAGAGTGTTGAAGGAGTGCCCAAGGTTGGCCAGAAGCTCCAGTGAGCAGCAAAAGGGCAGGAGGAGGGCTGGGGAAGGCAGGAGCAGCTAGCACAAAATGCGCCGAAAATCAGGGGCTGTTTCTTGGTGGTTTCTGCTGGCCTCACCTAGCCTATGGAGTGCTGTGTCAGTTGCTGGAGATGCCAAGAATTAAGTGGAAATGATGGCTTATGTCCTGGAGGCAGCTGAGTAGAGATCTTGGGGGTTCTTGTGGCTGGCAACTATGGCAGCTTGCAGGAGAAGAGAGAGAAGGGGGACTCGGACAAAAGGTAACTGAGATTTTTGCCCTCTTTTAACTTCTGAGTCTCCAACTTTGGTCTTGGAATCCCCAAAAATTGCTTGAAAAGGAGTGACGACTTGCAAAGTTAGCCATTTTACCTCCAAATATGTCTGAGTCTCCAGCATAGCTCCCACTTGCTCCAAAAAGATGTAACTAACTGTGGTTCTTCCTATTATACCTTTACGTGTGACCTAAGTAACTAGGGTTTTGGATATGAAAAGGGAACTAGATGGAGAAAGAGGAAAGAAGAAAATGACCAAAGCTTGATGCTCTGATATCACTTGTAATGAATGAAGTTGAGAGGAGAGAGAAGAATGAGTTGAGGAGAGAGAAAGAGAGAAGGAAGAAGAAGAAGAAGAAGAAGAAAGACTAGAAGAGGAGAGAGAAAGACAGGAAAGAGGGGGGAAAGGAGGAGGAAGTCATGGAAGCTAGAGATGAAGGTGAAGAGTATGTTCTTAATAATAATTTGGATGCTCTAAACTGGGTATCTTACACCTTATATACCTCGGTCAGTGTGACTGGGTGTCTAACCCCTAGTTTCTATGTATCCCGCTCATTACATCATTTGATTCCATTAATCATTCTTCCATTTTGTGTTTCATAATTCATTCACTACTAGTGTTTCTCATGCACTCTATGGTCTCCACTACAAACCCTGATGTTTTTTTACAACAATAGTTTAATAGGTTGTTACTTAGTAGCTCCTTTCTCCAAGCATTTCTATTAAAACAACCTTATAAAAGTTTAATTTGCATCACTCAACTCAAAAGAGATGACAAAATAATCTCTTGAGGTTCGTGTTTTTCAAATATTTTAGAATCATAAGTGAGCAATGCGTGATCATAGTGTGCATGTACACATGAGTTCTTACAGTCTTTTATCAAGGAAATCAAAAAGGGATCCAGAAGTTTGTGGAGTGGCCAGCTCCCTAGAAAGTTGGACAAGTTTGTATATTGCCAGGGCTTATTGTTCCTTAAATGCATTCAATATGATATTTTGTAAGTTCATTTTCTTCTCACTGACCCCTTAATTTAGAGAACACAAATAAGTCTCTTATTACCTTGAAAGGCTAACTTGATATAGCTTTGTTAGGGCCTCAAGAATAGGGTGAAAGCTCCTTTGGCTGTGAAGCATGCTACTTAATATGGATGGGGCTGTGTTTTAAAGGCGCTTGACGAGTGTAGCTTTTGAAGAATAAGAAGCTTGATAGAACACAAGTTAACACAAATTACATGAAATACATAGGAGAAAAAGCTATGTATGCTCACATAAAAGTTGGCATCACAATTGTGAGAAATCAACTTAACCATCTTGTACTTAAACTCGAGTTGTAGTTAATCACATGCTCCTAAAACTCACAATTATAGAGAAATTTGATTGTCTTTTACATGTAGGTATCCGGTTCCTCAATGCTCAAAAACTCAAGGAAAATCTGAAGAATATGTTGGACGTTGGATCAAGGAAACTAAAACTCCTCGAGACAAACTTGTCCTTGCATCAAAGGTTCGTTTAAGTTTCTTTAAAAAGTTTCTACTTGCTGTTAATGAACAACAGCACTGTTTAACATGTTGGCACTTGTTGAGAAAAGTGGCGAACATGCTACCTTTTGATGAATGTTGACATTTAATTCAGATACTTGAGGTTGCTAGGTACATTGGCTACAGTTTGGCTCTGTGCTTAGAGTTTAAGCACAATTCACTCTTGAGCGTCAGGTACATAAAGTTCATACACGAATGTACCCAAAGTAGCTGCAAAGTGGGTCATATGCAAAAATAAAAGTAAAGTTGTGCCTTTTACCTTCCAAACCCATAATCGTTTTTGTGAGTTTGGTGGGCTACTTGATGGTGAGTTGGTGCCTTTGAAAGTTTATGGGACCTTTGGTTGCTACTATTGGAAGATGCAACTCTGCTGGAGATGCTTTTTTGTGAAGATCTCTTTTTATTGTTTTAGAATAAGCATAATAAAGAGATAGGGCATAGGCCCGATAATCTCAAAAAGTGCCATTAGCACCATCTGGAAATAATATTTGAGGACCGGTCTTGGTAATGATCTTTTTCTCATTGACCCAAGACAAAACGAGTAGAATCAGGCCAACTTGAAGTAATGTATAATCTGCAGTCAATATGGGGGAAATATTAGTCAAGGGGAACCTACAAATCCTAGATTTAATGTATTGGTCAACTTGTGCAATAGTGATCATTTATCCAGTTTCAGGTTTTCTTTCTTGCGGTTTTTCTATTGGGAAGTCAAATCTACACTTCGAGCAAAAAATAGAGGATTACTACATGTTGGAAATAGCTATTAACTTTGATTTCTTTCAAGGGAAAGGAGAGCCGGAAAGAGCATGTCAAGGACAGTTTCTGAAAGTAGAGCTGGTCTGCTTTGAAGCCATTATAATATTTTTAACCAGGAGGTGGTCAAGTTTTTTGGTCATTCAATAACTTCTTTTTACAGACAAACTTATTCTCTGGTTATGTTGTCAAAACAGTCAAAACCTTGGTTTGCTACACTCTCACAAGATATTTGTCCTGTTACTTAACCAATCACAAAGATGTAAATGCATTGTTTTTATAATTGGTAAATCATTTCCAATTCTTCGTATTTTCTGCATAGGTCTCTGGACCATCTGGCGAGATGGCCTGGATACGAGGTGGCCCACTGTGCATTGATGCAAAAAATATACAGGAGGCCCTGGATGGAAGGTAAAAGCTTGATTGCCTGACTCCTTGAAATGGTAGGAGTTTTAGCTGTGGTCAAGTGATTTGGAGCATACGCTTTAAGATTAGGTGTATGACCTGACTCTATTTGTTGTTGGCTGCTTTGTCACATTCAACTAAAGCTAAACCTAATACATGACACAAAAAACTGAAGTTATACAATGATTGAATCTATATAATAACTTAAAGTGAGTATCAAGATTTACTTAGGTTTAGGTTTACTTAAGAAGGTTAATTGAAATTATACTTCAAATTGTTTAGTTAGGTGTTATGTTTACTTAAAATGATCTACTTAAGGTTTACTTAGGTGGTTAGGTTTACTTATGTGCTTATATTTACCTAAGGCTTACTAGGTGCTTAAGTCTTCTTAGATTTAGCTTTATTGAAGCTTACTAGTTTTTACTTAGGTTCTTATGTTTACTTAAGAAGATTTACTTACATTTACTTAGATTTAGGTTTACAATTACTTGGGTTTAGAATATGTACATAAGACTTGGTACATAATTTCTTAGCTTTAGATACTTTACTTGCATTGGGATTATTGCACATCACTTGTTAAACTACAAATGAAAACATCTTTATACGATAAGGTTAAGACCAACAATTCAGCTATTTCAATTCCTCCCAATGTGATCTTGCAACTTCAATTTGATGGGATAAGTGGATTCCTTGAGCTTGCAATTGGATTGCTATCCGTTTCTCTTGAGACTCTATGTGTCTAAGCTCCACTTTCTTGAATGCTTGTGCCCTTGTATGAGCAGTAACTCGAATGTATTGTAGGCCTTTCTTAGATCATTGTATAGAAATGAGAATCATTTGCCAGGCAAAATAAGTATTTAATACACTTTTTTGCTAGTAGCTATACTCATGCATGGCTGAATGGCTATACAAATACCATCCAAGGAAATGCTTTTTTGTTTTCCTGTTGGAAAGATCTCAGATGGTTTCCCCACTAGAGGGACCAACATTGCTTTCTTTAGTTATTTTTTCATCAAATTCGCAATAGTGGAGGCCTTATGAATAAGCTCATTATCATTTTCAATTGGCTCCATGGTATGTTTTAGTTCTTGCCTCTCTGTAGGTGGCGAGTTTGAGTCCTCTTCCTCCAAAAAGTCGGTATCCATAGGAGCAAAATCATCTCCAATAAACCCCCCCAATCCCTGCTCTCTTCCTTCCGTAAAGACCATTAACTTTTAATGTAGTAAACAATATGTCACTTTTTCATTTGTACAATTGCCAGCTAGATGGATTTTGACAAGGTGTAGCCTCTTTAGAGCACTCTGATATATAGATCGTTTTTATGTTGTCTCATTTGTTTAGACATTGACTCTTGGTAGATTTTGTATTTGATCTTGCATTGATATGTCCGGATTCTTTAGCTTGGCCTTAAGATTTCGTCTATCTAGAAAAATCCATTTGTCCTCGTAGTAATCAAGAAGAGTAGAGATTTGTATTGAAAATCAAAGTTCTTGTTTTTAGAGGTGTTGATGATCTCTACTACCACTATGACGATGGATAGGCGCTTTGCGCTAAGGAGCAAGGATCCTTTGCCCCTCGATGTCATAGTGTTTTATGAGAATCCAAGGAAGTCGAGCCCTATGCAAAGCAAGAGAGTCCAAGGGGATTGAGGCAAGGCGTGAAGCTAGGGAGATGAGTTGGGATGGTTTGTGATGCATCGTGCTCCAAGTGGACGATGTGATCCAAGATATGTGCGGATGAGCCTAGCATGGTGAACCGTGGCATGATGAGGCCCATTGGGGACCAAGGTGCCTAGGGTGTGTGATGAGGAAGCCTTGTAGGAGTTGTGAGTCATGAGTGAGACATGACGACTCATCTCCCTAGCTTCACGCCTTGCCTCAATCCCCTTGGACTCTCTTGCTTTGCATGGATGACTTCCTTGGATTCTCATAAAACACTGTGACATCGAGGGGCAAAGGATCCTTGCTCCTTAGCGCAAAGCGCCTTGGAGAAGGGAGTAAGTAGATGCTAAGTTTCCCAAGCTCAACCCCACTACCCTTATACATCACTTGGTGATATTCCTTCCCGATCCGATCGATCTTTGAGTTCGTAAGGCAAGGTGTAGAGAGATTATACAGGAACTTAATTTTGAGTTTCATTACTTAACCGCACAACCAATATGGTTGTTGATGCCCTTGCTCAAATCCCTAAGCTGAATGCTTTATCTTTTACAAAGATCTCCATAGATTTTGAAGGGATGTTGCCAATTAAATTCTCACTTTGGTAGAATTTGGCAATTAGTGTAAAATGGAACTTGTAGCCTGGGAATCTTTGGAGGTTTGAATGTGTGTAAGATGACTATCAAGAGAAAAATAGATGGTGGAAAAGTAATTCATCAAAGTTGGTTTCCTGTTTAAGTAAGGCAAAGTGCGTGTGCTTGTTGATGAGTATTCCAAACATAATTCTATATGATTGTCATGACATGCCTAGCACAGAACACTTGGCATCATACATTGGACTTTGTATTGGTTGGAATTGCTATTGGCCACACAGGAAGGCTTTGGTTGAGTCTTATGTATGTGAATGCTTACATTTTTAGCTCAATGAAAGTGAATGAACAACAAGTAGGACAATTACATCCTCTACAAAATCCCCATAAAAAAATGGAGTAGTATCTCCATGGATTTGTGGTGGGATTGCCCTATGCACAAATTGAGGTCATGGCATAATTTTGGTCATGGTAGATCAAATGCCTAAAATGGATGGTTTATTTTGATAAAGATGACCATCAAAAGCCCCAAGCTTGCTAGTCGCCGTGTAGAGCATCTTTACACATACACTTTTTGCCCTTGATGTTTGGTTGGGTATGTATAGCTCTAGATTTTCTTGTGTGTTAGCTTGGGGTGAGGCTTCTTTTCCTCTAGCTATGCAATGGTAATTACTCGTGTTGTTTGATCTTGGTGGCTCTTTTTCTATTTTGCCCCTCCTTGGCCAGTGTAATTTGAAGTCTTTTTGCTGTGAGGATTGATCTAATTGTCCCTCTAGCCTCTTGATCTAATTGGAGTGTGTCTAAGCTCTTGTAGCACTCAAGTACCCTTGGCAAGTTCTAGGCAATGTGCAAGTGGGAGAGTTGCTTGATGTATCTTAGGGTTAGGTAAGAGTGCTTTGAAGCAAGTCGCTCCACCAATTTGAATTGAATGAAGTGAGTAAAACCACCCGCTTGAGTGTGGCTCAAAGAGAGAAGATAATTCATTGGGTCCTTAGTAAGTAGCTCGGGTGGAGTTGTCAAGTCAATTATAACACAAGCTTGCAAGTGGTTCTAGTCCTCAGTTATGGTGCTAGCCTATGTCTAGATGTGTTGTGTCTACATTTGGTCTAAGTTTGCTAAGTTGAGTATAGGAAATGATCCTAAAAACAAAATGACTCGAAGTAAAGTGCACCTGAATGAGACCTAGTTGGGGTGTAAAGTGTGGTTAAGGCAATGGTTAATGTGAATGGATGGTAATCAGAACCTAGTAGATATTTTGGGTTAGTGTGACTAAGTGTAACTAAGGACTACGTGTGCATGTATGGATGGGTCCTAATCCTACGAGTACATGAATATGGTGATTGGCTATGTCCGAATGGGTGTGCCCGTGCTCTAGTGTCTGTTGGGTATCTCACACGCCTTACTTACGCCTACGCTCATATGGGAGTGTGCGGGTGATCACTAGGACACTGGGGCACTTTTTACTCTCGGTAGGAGAGGTTTTTTCCCCCAGATTATGTGTACTATTTTGTATGTGCTTGTGGTGCACACTTACGGGCACTTACTGTGTTCGGGTGTGAACAGCCCCTTATAACCCTAAGGTATAAGGGTTATCATTTGTACTTTCAGTTAACACACTATTCAGTACCATTGCATTGGGTATCGTGCTCAACTCTGTCTCTCACTCTCACACTGTCTACTGCACTTCAGCTGCACCTCGATCCTCTCCCATCTGACATTTGGTATCAGAGCTGAGCTCTGAACTCAGCTTCTGCAGCACACGCCAGTCCTGCTCCAGCGTCAGACGTCACCTCAGCACAGGTACAACCTGTCGTCAGTTCTGTCAGCAGTGAGGCGCTGTTCCACAGAGCTGCCTCAGCACAGTACAAGTCGTCGCCAGCCTCCACCAGTACCCTGTCCGTCAGCAGCTCGCGAGCAGCACCAGGTCCACGTCAACGTTAGTCTCGTCAGTCACGTCTGACATCTGTCTCGTCACGTCAGCTGCAGGCGCTGACGTATGCCAGCGCGCTGTCCAACAGTGCAGTCCTCGTCAGCCCAGGCGCCGCCTAAGTCGTCTGTTAGCCCATACGACTTCCGTCAGACCACCGTCAGTCCACCCGTCACACGCGACTGACCTGCGCCCGCCCGTCAACGTCACGTGCAGCCCGCAAGTCTGACATCAGCCCGTCCTGCCCGCCGTTTTGACCACGCGCAGCCAGCTTGTCTGACGACCACGTCAGCCTGTCCTGCGCCAAACTGCCCGCCGACCAGCACACGCCAGTCTGCTCCACGTCAGGTAAAATTTTCAACAAATTTTTTTCATTTCAGCCCAGAATAAAATTCTGGAAGCGGCGGTTCACACGCGGTTGGCACAGATCTACTGGAAAAGGAAAATTCATGCAAATTTCTGGACTGAATGGTCAGAAATTTTGGGGCTTTTGTGTATTTGGAGGACAGATGCATTTAAACTGCTGATACAGTCACAGAACGACTGTTTTTGACAGAGATTTTGGCAAAATTTTGGGGTTTTTGATGTTTTAGTGCTGCTGAGCACTAATTGCACCTTGGGAAGCGTGCATCAGTGACAGTTTTTTTTGACAGAGTACCCTTTGCACATTAATTGCAGACTTGTGTTTGCTGCAATTTCTGGAAATTTGCAGATTTCCAGCCCGTACTGCATTGACATTGCTCTATTACCTTTTGGGAAATAATGGCAAATCAGGGAGGAGATGTATTCACCTATGTGTCCAAGGAAGACCGATTGGATGGAAACAATTATTCCCTTTGGTCTTTCATGATGAAGAATGTATTAGTGGCCAAAAATTTGTGGGATTATGTCAGTGGAGACGAAGCACGACCGGGAGTTGTGGCTCCCGCTACTCCTCCTCCAGGAGGACGTGCAAGAGGGCAACCTCAGCCCCCTCCACCTCACCCTGCTCAGCCACTTCCCCCAAGAACTGCAGCTCAGAAAACTTGGGATACACGGGATGCACAGGCTATGTCGCTGATTGCATTGGCAGTTCAGCGTTCTATCATTCCTCATATTCGTTCAGCAGCTTCTTCACAAGAAGCTTGGTTGATATTGGAGCAGATGTTTGCAGGAAAGAATGAGACTCGCATCTCTTTCTTGAAGAAAGAGCTAGAGACTCTAAAGATGAATGAGGGTGATTCTATGCAGGATCATCTCAACAAAATTCAGGACTTGCGGGAGCAACTCATGAATGTGGATGAGTACTACTCAGATGCGCAGCTGATTTCTACGACATTGAATTCACTGCCTCCCTCTTACTTGGCTTTTCATACTGCCTTGAACCTCACTATGAGGATTTCGAAAGAGCCCATCACTTTCATTCAGCTTGTCAGTTTGCTTCTAGAGGAGGAACAAACTAGACGGAACAGTGGTGTGGATGGTATAGCCTATGAGCAGGCTTTTATGTCAAGGCAGAAGGGTAAAAACAGCCAAGGGAAAAATGCTTCGCAGAGTTCTGGTAGTAGTAACACTTCACAGACAAGTCAGAAACAGGGGGGGCACGCAAGCCAAGAAGGGAAAATGCCATTACTGCAAGAAGCCTGGCCACTACATCACTGAGTGCAGGAAGCGCATCGCCAAAGAGAAGAAGAAGGAGTCAGGGATGTCTGTTTCTGCAGCTCCTTCCACTGCTAGTGAGTCCGCGTCCTTTGTTGCAGACAGGGACTATTGTTTTTACACTTGCAGTTATGATGTCTCTTGGGCTGATAGAGCATTTAGCTCTACAGAAGATGCTGACACTTGGTTCTTTGACAGTGGTGCTTCACGGCATATCACATCTCGTCGAGATTTGTTTGCTTCTCTTGGTGCACCTCCCGTTGGGAAGTCTGTTCAGTGTGCTAATAATGCATCATACCCTGTTCGTGGTATTGGGGAAATTCAGCTTACAGCCATTGATGGCTCTATTCTCCGCCTACAGGATGCTTTGTATGTGCCTGGCATTAAGAAGAATCTGCTTTCCATTTCTTCTATGGCACGTTGTGGTTTGCAGGTCACCTTTGATGATGACCGTTGCATGGTCCGTGACAAGGAACACATGACATTGGTCTTGACAGGTTCTCTGTGTCATGGGTTATATGAGTTGGATGCTCTTTCGGTAGATCAGTCTGCATATTTGACATCCACTCTTACTCCTGCTATGTTAGAGGCAGAGTTATGGCATGCTCGTTTGGGGCATGTAAACTATGGCAGCTTGATGCTATTACAGCGTACTAAGATGTTGGATGGATTACCTCTCTTGGAGAGACCTCCTGAGCATTTATGCGAGGGTTGCATTTTGGGGAAAATGCATCGTTTCTCTTTTCCCCGTGATGTTGCTTTTAGAGCAACAGCCAGATTGCAGCTTGTGCATTCGGATGTTTGTGGGCCCATGCAGACACAGTCATTGGGTGGTTGTTACTATTTTGTAACATTTATTGATGACTTTACACGTTTTTGCTGGGTCTACTGCTTGAAAAAGAAGTCAGAAGTGTATGATGCATTTTTGGCTTTCAGTGCACTTGTGGAAACTCAGTCTGGTTGCAAGATTAAGACTCTCCGTTCGGACCGAGGGGGGGAATACATGTCCTCTATGCTGAATTCTTATTTGCAGCAGAAGGGCATTATCCATCAGTACACTACTGCATATACTCCACAGCAGAATGGGGTAGCAGAGAGGAAAAATCGGTCACTCATGGAGATGGCCAGATGTATGCTGAAGGCAAAGAGTTTGCCTCATAGTTTTTGGATGGAAGCCGTCATGAGTGCTTGCCACATTTTGAACAGATGCCCTACCAAGGCCTTGAAAACCGTCACACCTTTTGAGGCTTGGCACAGCCGCAAACCTTCTGTTGGCCACTTCCGTACTTTTGGGTGTCTTGCATATGCCCATATTCCACAGGTACTTCGAAAGAAGTTGGACAACAAGGCTGTAAAATGCATCTTTATGGGATATAGCAGCGAAAGCAAAGGCTACAGACTCTATGATCCCGTGACCGAGAAGGTTTTTGTCAGCAGGGATGTTGTATTTGATGAAAAATCAGAATTATCCTTGGCTGGTTTTGATACATATCAGGCTGCCCGTGATGTCTTTGAAGGGCTGCTGCCCATCACATTTGGTTATTCAGCTGGTACTTCAGCAAATGAACCTAATGTTCAGCCAGCTGCTCCTATGGAACATGCAGTAAATCAGCACATTGCTGAAACTGAAATTCAGCAGGAACTTGTACACAGTCAAGAAGCAAGACAGGTGCCTAGATGGTACACGCAGACTATGAGAGATAGTCATTTGGAAACACCCTTGGCTGGTCGTACTCGAAGGCAAACTCGACTGCATGATTCAGCACATTCCATGGAGTTTGTTATGGCAGCATGTACTCATGATAATGAGGAGCCTGAATGTTTTGAGGATGCACGACATAGTGTGCATTGGATGGCAGCCATGCAAGCTGAATTGGATTCTATTCATAAGAATCATACTTGGGATTTGGTGTCTTTGCCAGTTGGCAAGCGTGCCATTGGTACGAAATGGGTCTACAAATTGAAAAGGAATGCAGATGGATCCATAGATAAGTACAAGGCACGGCTGGTAGCTAAAGGCTACGCACAGAAAAAGGGCATTGACTATGAGGAGACCTTTGCTCCTACCTCCCGTATGACGACCATTCGGTCTATGATTGCCTTGGCTGCACATTTTGGTTGGAAAGTGCATCAGCTGGATATAAAGACTGCATTCTTACATGGGGAACTTCAGGAAGAAGTGTATGTACAGCAGCCCATTGGTTTTGCAGTTGAAGGCTCAGAAAATTTAGTATGCAAGCTGAAAAAAGCTCTATATGGTTTGAAACAAGCTCCACGAGCTTGGTACGCAAAGATAGATGCCTTCTTGCTTAGTCAGGGGTTTGTAAACAGCCCATCTGAGTCTACCCTTTATGTACATAAAGAAGGGGGATCCATGCTGATTTTGTGTCTATATGTAGACGACCTTTTGCTCACTGGAACACGTGCTGATCAGATTTCAGCATTCAAAAATAATTTACAGCAAACTTTTGACATGTCTGACTTGGGTATTTTGCACTATTACTTGGGCATCCAGTTTGTACATGATGCTAGAGGCATTGGATTATGTCAGTCAAGGTACATTGGGCAACTTCTTGAGAAGTTTGGCTTACAGGATTGCAAGCTAGTTTGTACACCCATGGAACCTGGGCTCAAACTGTCATTACATGATGACAGTGATTTGTTTGATATCCATACTTATGCTCCAGCAGTGGGATGTCTCATCTATCTATGCCACACTCGGCCAGACATACAGTTTGCCGTTTCAGTTTTGAGCAGGTACATGCATCAGCCTCGTATGTCGCATTGGCAAGCTGTGAAGCGTGTGTTTCGTTACTTGCAGGGTACTAGAGCTCTTGGATTGCTTTATGCCAAGGGGGGACCACTGCAGTTACATGCTTACAGTGACTCTGATTGGGCTGGTGATTTTGATACTCGTCACTCCACTAGTGGCAATTGTTTCTTTCTTGGCTCGTCATGCATTTCTTGGCTTAGCAAGAAACAATCCACTGTTGCCACGTCGTCATGTGAAGCTGAGTACAAGGCAGCCTTCACTACTGCAGTTGAGTGCGTATGGCTTAGACGCTTACTTGCTGATTTGGATGTATCTGTTACGGAGCCTACTCCTTTATATACTGACAGTCAGAGTGCCATTGCAATGGCACGGAACCCTGTGTTTCATGCTCGCACGAAACACATAGAGATTCACTACCACTTTGTCAGAGAGAGGCTACATGCAGGTGATATCAGCCTTGTCTACTGTCCTACCACCAGCAATGTGGCAGACATCTTCACCAAAGCTCTTCCACGAGACAAATTTGAAGCATTTCGCGATGCTTTGAATTTGACGCCCTTTGGTGGCGGATGATCCTTGTACACTTGATCACTCTTCACTCCAGGGGGGTTTGTTGGGTATCTCACACGCCTTACTTACGCCTACGCTCATATGGGAGTGTGCGGGTGATCACTAGGACACTGGGGCACTTTTTACTCTCGGTAGGAGAGGTTTTTTCCCCCAGATTATGTGTACTATTTTGTATGTGCTTGTGGTGCACACTTACGGGCACTTACTGTGTTCGGGTGTGAACAGCCCCTTATAACCCTAAGGTATAAGGGTTATCATTTGTACTTTCAGTTAACACACTATTCAGTACCATTGCATTGGGTATCGTGCTCAACTCTGTCTCTCACTCTCACACTGTCTACTGCACTTCAGCTGCACCTCGATCCTCTCCCATCTGACAGTGTCTATGTGCACACATGGTTATTGAATGTGTGTGTTAATGCGCGTGTAATGATGATACGTTTGCACCTGAGTGCAAGAGTGTTGCTATGTGTGCGAGTGAGTGAGGGTTATGTGTGCTAATGTGGATGAGTGGTGTGTGAGAATGAGTGGTAGTAAGCGTGTGTTGATGTGTGAGTACTCAGAATGGGTAGTGTGTGAACACGATAGAGGTCGTGGATGACCCCAAGGTGGTTGACAATCGGACGGGTTGGCTCGGGGTGCAAAAATGTACACTCGAAGTGATGAGTCATAGGTGTAGGCTGTAGCTCGAGTGAGTCACATGCACTCCAGTAGTGACAGTGACTCGATCTACATCTCAAGATGAATGCTGTCAACAACCTTAGGGTGACTATGCGCCGTCAAGGTGGTTTGAAGGTCGCTTAAGTCCGCATCTGCTCATGATGAATTGCAAGTTTGTGTCAGCTCGAGATGAATTAATGCCCGGACTTGAGATGATGTGCATGCACTTTAAGTGGAACAGCACTGGGCAATAATTCAAAGTGGTGCACTTGGTATGGGCAGGTGGGAAGCCAGTTGCAGCATGAGACCTCGAATAGTAGTTGTCACTCAAGGCAAGGACAGTCAAAGAAGGCTTGGTGTGGTTGCCTGCCTACTGGAAAACTCAGGATGGATAGCTTGGAGTGGACTAGCTTGGGCCCTGGGGTGATAGTCGATACTCCAACTTGAGGTGGCCATCAATTCGATGCATATGTGTGTGTATTTGTGGAGACTCATTATTCCAAGTGTTGTGCTAATATGTGTGGTATGAGCTGTGTATGTGTTTGGTTTTACATGACTATGTGTGGTGCTTGTGAATCTTCATTGTGTGTGAGTGTGTGTTTACATTTGGTGCATGAGGGCATGATTATATACATATATATGTGTGCACATGATAGGCGTTTACATGCTGGTTACTTTTGTGCAGTGGTGCTTTGTGAACAAGGCCTTGCCAAGCTCATTTGTTTAGCCAAGAAGGGCATTTCAGCTGTTATCATGTGGAGAGGAGTATACTTTTCAAACGTGGTATACATTGCTGGATGAGGGCGGTTGACAAGTGGAAGCTTGAGGTAGGCCATGGATGGCAGCTCGGTATGTTGCAGCTCAAAGTGCTGGAAATGACAGGCTTATAGGCTCCACTCAAGGTATATGGGGAGGTGAAGTACAGAGGGTGAACCTAGTAGTGCTAGCCCACAAGAGGCACTTAGTGATGAGCATAAAAGTCACTCTAAGCATTCATGCTGCTCAAAATAAGTATGTAGTCAACCCAAAATACATGATGCCACTCAAGGCAGGTGACAATGGTACCCTAGCCATCGTCCATTTTCCTCCAATCATTGATGCTTCTGATGTTTTTTTGTTAAAACAATCTGTCATTGGTGTAGATTGTCTCAGGCCACCAAGAAACCAGGTTAATTGAAATCTTGTGGGTGAGGTGGTCTTACAATGGAATTCTAATGAGCTTTCTGGCATGACTTAAAATGACGTTCTATTGTTCATTATCAAGGTGTTGGTGAAGGAGTAAGGAGTAAGGAGGAGTGCAGCATGGTGGCCATTGGCCTGCTTGGGATCTGGTGTGAGCGATGTCCCAAAAGTCTATTCTCAGTGAGGTAAGAGGGAAATAGGCTATACAAAGTATGGGTTTTCACCTGGAGGATTCCCTAGCTGGGTTTTCACCATTTCAACTGCCAAAATCACACAAACATGTTGATAATGCAAGGGAAAAGCAATATGGGAATGTTACTGCAGCAGGGTTTCATTGAGCAGTGCCTGGTGCCCTTGTAAGGGAGTTGCTCATTTACCTAAGTGCCATTTTACAATAAATAATGCATGGTTACCGATGGAAAAGGATGTCATTGCCGAAGACAATAGAAGACAAACCAATCCATGGATGTAGACAAGGGACAACACCCCTTCTCACAATGTTAGTCCTTAACTAAAATACAACCCAACTTGTATAATGTAGCACGGAGTTCCAAAAATGGGAGGTTTCATACGGTTTTCATGCATAGGAAACGTTTTTGTAAAACCTCAGAAATAGTAATAAACAAAGTGCGTACAACTATAACAAATAATTGATATTTATGAAATACATTAATTAGCAACATGTACAAAAAGCATGGTAAGTCTTTAAGTTATTTACAACTTTCATGAGAACTTGGAAAACAAGTTTTAAATTGACTTAAGAAATGCTCATTCTTAAATTAGGTTCTAAAAGTTGTAAGGTTTACAATCATAAGAGTACCATACCCACTAATCATGATAAAACAATGAATCATGAGTCATGATCAAGCCAGCTGCCCTGATCCATTAAATATTTAAATGTTAGGTAACATCTTACAAATCTAAAAGCTATAACATCTAAGAGTTTCAAAGTAAGGTCCAAGCTTCTTGTCCCTTCAGTCAGTGTCATTGTCTACACACACAAGATTGTGTTATGAGTCCAAGCTTCCATCTTGGAACCTAATTCACTTGTATGACAGTCAGTCCTTCTTGTCTATATTATCATGAGTTTTCTCTTTCTTTCCCATCTGCTATAGCCATGCTCTAGATCCATGCATTCTAACATGGTATCAGAGCCATGGTGAGCATGGCTCAGGATTGAAATCTCTTCTCTTGGCTCCTCTTCATCTCTATCCAGCTTAGTCCAAGTGGTTAACTTCATCTCCAACTTCATCTACACTCCCTACCTTCATGGCAGCCATAGCCAGTAGGACCTATCTTGCTTGGAGCAATCAAATCTCCTCATACAAGCCATATCTCAGCTAACTTTCTTTTGAGGATTTGTCCCTCTTCTCAAGGCGCAACTACTAGCATGTCCCAGCCCAGCATTGGCTGCTCTATACACCAGCATTACAAAAATCAGAGATCTCTGTTTGTTTTGCGCCATTTTCAGTCCGTACGGTCCGTTCTCCCTGCACGCGATGCAATCCTCCTTGCAACCATAGGGCTTTTGGAGCCCACCTCATAGGCCTTCTACCTACCAAACATCTCCTGAAATGATTGCCTCTACACGCTGAAATCAGGAAAAAAACCAGTCGGTCTGTTTGCAAACCCTAATCCACCATAGCTCCTTCAACCTCAAGCTCAAAAATTCCATCATTTTCTCACTCTCCCAAGCCTATTGGAGTTCCTGCCACTCAAATTTGCTTAGTTTCCAGCAAGTGCAACCCTCATTAAGAAGAATTGGAAGACTCAAGCTTAGCAAGAAGATCAAGCTCATCAAGATAGTATCTCTTAATACTTATCTAGTTCTTCTTGGCACTTGTGTTCTTAGCACATTCAAGAACAACTTATTTGTTGGTTTTACATCAGTTCTTGCAATGACAAACATGAAGATTTTTAATGTGGAATGCCCAATTGATTGAATCCCTTGTAAGCCTTAATCTCATTGTAAAAGGATAGACACTGCCCAAGTATAGTTGCGGTAAGACCTTCAAAAAATGTCTAAACTTGAGCAAATAGCCAAATTCGATGGTGAAGGCTTTCAGGCATGGAAAGAAAAGACAATGTACCATCTCATGAGGAAGGATCTTTGGGATCTATTTGAGGATGATATAGGAGATGCAGATGGCAAGAAGGAAGATGATGAAGACGAGTTCGTTGAAGAAGTCCAGTTCAAGAGAAAAGAGTGGAAAAAGATGAACAACAAGGCTCTAGGCGTCATTGCCTGGGGACTATTTGATGATGTATTGCACCATATCTCTGGCATCAAAGATGGGAAAAAGGCATGGGATGAGCTTGACAGGATCTTTGGAACTCAAGCTAAAAACTCAAAAGTAAAATTACTCATGCAATTCTATAAGCTCGATGTAAAGGATAGTTCTTCTATGACTATACACATTAATAAGTTTAAGAGCCTAAAAACTTAACTTGCAACTTTAAAAAAGAACATAGGTGAGGATGAAGCCATAGCAGTGCCACTAGCAAGTGTAAATTAAGAACCATATGAGAACCTTGTGTCTACCCTAAGTAATGTTCCTAATCTCTCGCTCAAAGATATTGAGCATTCTCTACTTGATGGAGAAAGTAAACTTAAAAACAAAGATGCAAAAGAAATTATCTCAAAGGACAATCTCTTATACAGCACGGAAACTTATGGAGCAAAAGGACATGGACAAGGATTCAACACCAATAACAAGGATCGGGTCACATGTTATTATTGTGGTAAGATTGGGCACATGGCTAGTGAATGTTTCCACAGGAAAAGAGCACAACAAGTGCAGAATAGTAACCATCAAAATCAGTTCATGAATGAAGAAGATGCTTCCGCTATCAACAACAGCTCTGATAAATTATTTTGAAGAAAATTTCATTGTATCTTTCCCATAGTGGATTTTTTTGTTTCCCTTGGTAGATGTTGTTTTGTAAAAACCCTTGTCAAAGATGTATAGTTTCAAGCTTTAACTTGACTAGATTGCCTATGGGCTAGTCTCTCGGGCCATGTCATCATGTAGGGGGGGCAAAAGCCAACAAGTGTAGGAACTCATCATTTGAGGGGGGTATTTAAAGATATGACAAATGATGTATACTCTAGGAAGAGATGCTCTGTATCCCATAAGCACAACGAGGAGAGTGGAACAACCCAAAGGCTATATAAGCATGTACTTGGTTCTTATTTCAATGCAATGTCATTGTACTTTTCGTCCCTTCAGTCAGTGTCATTGTCTACACACACAAGATTATGTTTATGAGTCCAAGCTTTCATCTTGGAACCTAATTCACTTGTGTGGCAGTCAGTCCTTGTCTATGTTATCATGAATCTTCTCTTTCTCTTCCATCTGCCATAGCCATGCTCTAGATCTGTGCATTCTAACATAAATGGGCTTGCATAAAGAAATGGTCTAACAATTTGTAGGTTGACTAGCCTAGCGATCCTACCACAAGACTAGACCAACTAGCCTAAGGACCCTAATGGAAAAACTTAGGCTCTCACGCCACCATTGGACTTCAAATCTTGTAGGTGGCTACAAGGGGCAGATGTCTCTATTGTGTGTCTCTTGAGGGACCAAGGACCTAAGATGAGCTTTGAGCACCAAAGCCCATAGGAGATCCAATAGACCAATCAACCAAGCCCTAGAAGTCCCAGTAGGTGGTAGCAAAGGGGTTGACCATAAACCACATTTCCAACAGGTCTCCATTGGAAGAAATGTGGGAATAGAACCTGCTCTTAGCTGCCAAGAGAATCAGCTTGGCTATCCCCTAGTGTATTTAATGTCTAATCAGTAGGGAAATTTGGGTTACCTATTGATTACCTAGTCTTTGTATGACATCCGTCATCAATGTGGTTGGGCTTTTGGAAATGCATGTGAAATCTATTCTTTTTAGATAGTTATGCTAGGTAGGCTTAGGGGGTTGAGGGTCATTGAGGGAAGAGGATTTGGCCTTTTCAGGACTCTCCTTCTAATTCTTTTTCTGAGTTTTTGCCACCTCTAGATTACCCCTTCAAAGAGGCGGAAACATCATAGATGGGAGAAAAGATTTTGCTGGTTTGATATGTAAATTAGGGTTTCTACAATAGTCTACCTAGAGAGAGAAGAGAGAAAAAAGTGTGTGTGAGTTAAATGATTTACCTCCCGACTACAACATGACCATATTTAATGAACTTATGACCTTAATTCTCTTTTTTTTTGCAAATAAAATGTGGTTGATTATATTACTCAAAAAAACTTATTACAACGGAGTGCTCATGCTCAACAGACTAGTTGGAGCTGATGCAAAGTCACAAATACATAATGAATACAAGCCTCTCAAGGTGGTCTGGGGGGGAGGGGGGCAAGAAGCCATGTAGGGGGGGTGTATCGCCATCTGGGGCTGCCTGCCTACATCACAAAAAACAGGTATTGGCCACCCTAGGTATGCATGTAATGACTACGGAGTTCCTGACGAGCCCTAGACTTGCCCTGCACCTGATCCCAACAGCCATGGAGGGAGTGGATGATGGAGGTCTAGAGCTTTGCTAAGGTCGCCTGTGCTGAAAGTCTCTCTTCGCCAAAAGTCTTTTGACACCGCACCTTCTAGATATGCCGTCCAGTAAGACTCTCTATGATCTCCCATATCTCAGAGCGGTCTGCTGTGGGCTCCAGTACCTGACAGATGGGTAGCGCCTCCAAGCCGACCACTACGCATGACCTTGCCTCGATGATGAATATTGTGTCTTGTATCCCGGCCTCATACAAAAGGTGCCAGCCCTGGCTGACTGCCTGCCAACAGAAAGATCCCCATGAGATATATCCAAGACTGGGTGCTATATGGTGAAGGATGCAGCATACTCCTCTCCATATGAGCTGCGCCTCCTCACATGACCAAAGGCAGTGCTTGGGGGTTTCCAGAGGCTGCTGTGTGCAGCGCTTACAACCTCCCTTCTGCATTTGGGCAAGCCAACTTTCCACCGCCAATCCTCCATGTGCCACTGGCCATAAGAAGTACGATATCCTCCTCGGCCTCCAGCTATCCCATAGGTGGTGCCGAAAGGTCTGTTGAAATGGCTCCGTTATGCCGTGCTCCGCGCAGTGCCTGCTACGTGACGGCACCCAATCCATGTCCTCCCGCATTAGTATATGTCTGCCAATCCTGGCAGTGTATTCCAGGAACCTCGGTGGCTTCTTGGCGACTGTCGTGGCTGGCCATAGCCACTCTCCTAGATCCCACTCCAACTCATCAAGTGGTCTGCCCTCCTAGATCCAAAGGCGCCACTCCTTGAGCTCCTTCCAAAAAACATAGGGGTCCAGTCGCCATGTCTTCCCTTGAAGGCCCACCACCCGAATCCTTCTCCACGAAAGGGCAACTAATCCCTCATCTTGCTGTTCTCTGTCAAGGGCCAGATGCCCTCCCTCCTGAGTAGTGAAGAAAGTCCCCTACGGGGCGCCGCCCACTCTACTTGCCACCTGTAGGGGGATGCCTGCTGGTGAGAACCTAGCTGCCCATACCTCCCCGGGCTCTATTAGCACTCATCTCGGGGGAGCAACCCACTCCAAAGGTATTGTTGAATCTATCTCCCTTCGCCCCAACTCCACTCCTCTTTGGTAGCCTAATACTCGCTGGAGCACCTCCTCGTTTGCCATCCTGTACACCTCCTACCATGTCCTGATGGTACAAGCCGGGCCAGCCTCCCAACCAGCCCACTGGATGTGGGGGCACTCGCCAATCTGTGCCCCTTCCCGATCTTTGACCTGGGGGTTCCAAATCACCGGCTGACGGTCTATCTTCTCTTCGCAACCTAGGGGGCTCTGGATTAGGGCCTTACGGAGGCCCTGCCGTATGCAGAGTAAGTTGCGTAGGAAAGGTGATCTAGGGGGGGTGATCTGGGCTGATGTGAAGATCCATCTCAGGGACGGCCTCCACTCACTACCAAGCCTCTGTTTACAATCTTGAAGACCCTCTTGCAGTAGGACCTTCTAGGTCTGCCCTCCCAATGTGAGGCCGTGTACAACTAGCTTGCCCAAGAGGGCCATACTCTGAAACTCTGGGTCTATGATCCTGAGTCCTCCCTTTGACCGATGCCGTATGATGGTCGCCCACGCCACCTTGGCCCGGGAATCCCTGGAGCCATCGGACCCGGACCAAAGGAAGTTCCGCACAAGGCGGCAAAGCTGCACTACACAAGACGAGGAGAAACACGAACACGAGCCGATGTACCAGGCAGTCGCTAGGAGAACTTGGTTAACCACTAGGTTTCGGCCGGCTAGTGAGAGACGAGCCGTGCTTCAGTAGGTCAACTTTCTCCGAATAGAATCGAGGAATGGAAGAAACTACTGGGCGAGAGTGATGTCGAGTCCCACTTGGAATCCTAGGTTCCAGACGGTCTGCCCTCTGCTCACCCATCTAAATCCAAGGTGGATGCCCCACTCTGTGCTAGAGTCCGGGTCTGTGAGAAAACCAACCGACTTTTTCCAGTTGATTTTCGCTCCCACTACTGAACAGAACACCTCAAGGGGTAGCCTCACTCTCTCCAACATCAACTCATCGTCCTCTATGTAGAGCGTTGTATCGTCTGCATACTCTGAGTCTAGCAACTTCGTCTCCTCTCTCACTGGAAGTCGGAGGTAGGGTAAACTGCTCACAAGGAACCTGAGGAAGTGAGACATCGCCTCTACAAAGAGTAGGAACAGGTACGGGGCTAGGGGGCAGCCCCGTCGGACCAATCTCTCCAACCGAAACTCCTCCCCACGTCTACCACCTATGAGAACCCTGCTGGTGGCCGATCTGTAAAGTGCAAAGACTCCGTGAATCCAAGCCTGTAGGAAACCCAACCTCGCCATGGTGCCCTCTAGGAAATCCTAGTCCACCCTATCATAAGCTTTCTCGAAATCCAAGAGAAGTACGGCTAGTCTATGCCCACCGTGCTGAGCCCACTCTGTCGCCTCAAAGAAGGTAAATACATTGTCCAGGATGCTCCTATCCTGGACAAAGCCTGCCTGTGTGTCATGGATGATGTCTAGTAGCACGGGGCGTAGTCGCCTACCAATCATCTTTGCCAATGCCTTATAGGCCACTAACAATAAGGTGATCGGTCTCCACTAGGAAAGCTCCAATTGATCTCCCCCTTTGGGGAGAAGACTGATGAGGCCTGCTGAAAGGCTTGGTGGCATCTGTCCTAAAGTGAAAATCTCCTGGAAGGCCATCAGGAGGGGGTCCTTCACCACTTCCCAGTAGGTAGTAAAGAAGGCCTTGGAGAGGCCATCCTCTCTCGGGCATTTTTGCCCGTCCTGTGTATAGAAAGCCTCTTCTAGTTCCTTCTTTGTGAAGGGGGCTAGGAGGAAGCGTCCCATCTCTGTGACGAGGGACGAGATGTGATCCCAGACCTGCTGCCTATATCATTGTCCTCTAGCTGAGGCTGTCTCCTACCGGAAAAGGCAACCATAGTAGTTAGTGGCAATCTCCATCACCTCGTCTGGGCTAGAGCGAGTCCTCCCATACTGATCTCGGAGGATGCGTATCTGCTCTCCTGAGGTGCGAGGGTGGTGCACTTGGAAGAACTCCCTGCACATCGTATCCCTCTTCCGTGCCCAAAAAGCTGCTGAGGTGTGGAAAGAGAACTCTGAGCGCCTGTCCTCTTGGCCTGCAATGGTTGCTCGTGCTCGCACCTCCTGTGCGTGGAGGGTGGGATCCCTAGGTGCCTCCTGTAGTTATCTCTGCGTGGCTGCAAGGTCCCGCCGGAGTGCTCTCTCCTCTTCCCAACACTGCTGCCTGGCCTGTATGGATGCCTCTTGGCAGATTTTGCTCGATTCAGCTAGGATCTCTACAACCTCCTCTGCGATCCAATCCCTCCTGCCCCATTCCCTAGTCCAAAGTTGCTCTATCTGTCTCGTCATCTCCTACCTCCTATAGATCGAGTCAGGGATCCGACAGGATCGTGTGTCTAGGGTGGATGCTGGGGGGTCTAGCATCAGGAGAACCAAGCAGTGATCGCACAATGTGGTGCCCGCCAACTGCCCTATCTGGCCTCCACGAGAGCCTCCACACTCTCCCACATAAAATCTGTCCAACCGCTCCAGCAAGACTTCACCTAGCTACCTGTATCCCTAGGAGAAGTCCAGTGACCTCTCCCTCCTGTGAAAGGCAGGGTCTCTCCAGGCATCGCGTGCATCTACTGGCAATAGAAATACCTCCCATGCCTCCTGCTCCTCCGTGGCCATGCCCTGGTGAGACGAACCATGAAGATCCCACGGCCCATGAGGACTACATCCATGATCTGCGCTGTGCCAATGCGCAGCGTGGAGTGGAGCCAGTCCCGAAGCTAGGCCCTGGCTAGAGAGTATCCTGCTACCTGGCCGAAAATCGCTGTTTCTTTAAGCTCCAGCTCAGTGGCACAGCGTGGTGACGCAAGCGCAAGGCGCGGGGATCACAGGGTAGCGTGATGCGATGGCGAGGCGGGGGAAGCGTGATGTGGTGGTGCAGTGTTGACGATGAGTAGGGGGGGGGGGGGGGGGAGGCAGTGTGATAGGGAGGAGGTGGCGCAATTCGATGGGGCACGGGGGTGAGGGCAGCGGCACGCTGGTCGGGAGCTTTACACACATAGGGATTCTTTAGATCATATCATCAAATGTGACCTTAATCCTCTTAAGTGTATGCATGCATGCCATATCACCCACTTGCTTGGCTCCCACTTACTTGGCTCTAGCCCCCATGCACATGTATTAATTGGCTGGAACCTTGTATTTTTAATGCCCTAAGCCCTTAATCACATGTCCTTTACATGTGTTATTAGTTGTATACCCTTGAACCCTCTACAGGTATACTTAATAATATACACATAGTCACAACTCCTTTAGGTGTTTCCTCATAAATGCCACATTAATTAATCAACACCCCAAAATATAGTTGAGGGAAACTCCGAAAGGGAAATGAAAACAAGAACAGAAATTGAAATGGAAGCAGAACACGCAAGATTTTAGAAAGAAGTGGGAAATGGAAATGCCGTGTCATTAAGGGGCGACTGAGAAGAGGTGAAGAGGGGAAACGCGTAAAGAGACAATGGGCTGACATTTCTAAGGGAGGAAAAGTAAAAGAGTATGAGTATCTTAAAGGGATAGAAAGGTATAAGTCTATCATGGCCTAAACACATCTTCATCTCCATAACTTTGCCACTTGGCATTTGAAATCCCAATTGATGAGGGAGATGTGTGGGGAAACATTTCAGATCCAAGGGGAAACGCCACGAGGCACTGTTTTGGAAAAAACGGAAACATTTCCCCCTGGGAAACACATTTCAGGATTTCTCAAGCCATTTTAGAGTTTTACACACCTCCAACAGGCATTTCGGGGTGTTCCCTCTTCTATGCCCCAAAATTATGTGACACTTCCTCCGTCTTAAGAATTGTTATCGTCCTCAAAAATAGAATGGGAAGATCTAATTGCAATTGGAAAAGCCTTTTCTACATGTCCTTACATGCTCCCATGTTAAACTCTCTTTTGAGCATTACTTCCACTTTACAAACCACTCGTGATAAACAATATCCCTTGTTTGTCTAGTACGAACATCTAAAACCCTCTCAAGCTCATGCAGAAGAGATTTCTTATCAAAGAGCTCCACTATTTCATCCCTTGAGATGAGATCATCAGCTTCACCCAGGTTTTTCCTTAGCATACTTACATAAAAGACTGAATGTATCTTAGTTGTGGCTGGAAGCTGGAGCTTGTAAGCACTATCACTTATCCTCTTAAGTATGTAAATGTTCCATAATATCCAGGAGACAGCTTTGAACGTGGTCTCATTTTCATAGTTTTGGATTGCTGCAGCCCTCAAGTACGCTTGCTCTTTTTTGTCAAGTGCTAGAGATTTTGTGTGTGGGTCAACATAAGCTCTGGCTCAATCTTGTGCTTTCATAATGCTGCTTTTTGCAAGTTCTAACATTTCAATTTGTCTTGTGCCTTCATAATGCTGCTTTTTTGCAAGTAAGAATCTAGCAATTGTCTGTAAAGGGCTGTCCACCCTCCTAAACGCCGCTCTTTAAAAGTGACAACCAAACTTTCTATCCTAGTAAGAAACGACAGTTTATGGTAGGCCATACAATCAGTATAGGTTCTCTATGAACAATCTAGCAAGGTTTGGAGTTTCAATATCAGATTAGATTTTGAATAAACCTAGCTATATTGGTCAGATTGTCCACAATCATCCAGATAGGGTCATGCTGGTTTTCTGTCCTAGGTAATCCAACAATAAAATCCATGGAGATGTTCTCCCATTTGTTGAAGGAATTTCTAGAGGGTGAAGAAGAACTCCCAATGTTTAAGATTTATTGATTCATTACTAAAATGTGCCATTTTGAGTGTTGATCAAGTGAAATTGGATCAGCCATTTCAATACAATCTGTAAGCAAAGAGGGATCTGCCCTAGCCCCTTTCAATCATGACCTTCATAAAAGGAAAATTCTGATTCTTCCACATATGTGTGAGATGGAAGGATCGAGGTGCAGCTGGGATTCAGTAGACAGTGTGAGAGTGAGAGACAGAGTTGAAGCACGACACCCAAAAGAATAGACTGAATGAGTGTAACCAGAAAGTACAAAGTACAACCCTTAAACCTTAGGGTTGTAGGGGGTGTTCACACCCGACACACACTAAGTGCCCAAATGTGTGTAACATAAGCACATAAGTACATACGACAATAAGACCATAAGTCTGGGGGAAAAAACCTCTCCTACCGAGAGTAAAAAGTGCCCCAGTGTCTTACTGATCACCGACACTCCCATATGAGCGTAGGCGTAAGTGAGGCGTGAGTCAAATACCCAACAAACCCCCCTGGAGTGAAGAGTGATCAAGAGTACAAGGATCATCTGCCACCAAAGGATATCAAATTTAAAGCATCGCGAAATGCTTCAAATTTGTCACGAGGAAGAGCTTTGGTGAAGATATCTGCCACATTACTGGTGGTAGGACAATAGACAAGGCTGATATCACCTGCATGTAGCCTCTCTCTAACAAAGTGATAATGAATCTCAATGTGTTTCGTGCGAGCATGAAACACTGGGTTCCGTGCCACTGCAATGGCACTCTGACTGTCAGTGAACAAAGGAGTAGGCTCAGTAACAGATACATCCAAATCAGCTAGCAAGTGTCTAAGCCATACGCATTCAACTATGGTAGTGAAAGCTGCCTTGTACTCAGCTTCACATGACGATGTGGCAACAGTGGATTATTTCTTGCTAAGCCAAGAAATGCAAGAAGAGCCAAGAAAGAAACAATTGCCACTAGTGGAGTGACGTGTATCATAATCACCAGCCCAATCAGAATCACTGTAAGCATGTAACTGCAGTGGTCCCCCCTTGGCATAAAGCAACCCAAGAGAACGAGTACCCTGCAAGTAGCGAAAAACACGCTTGACAGCTTGCCAATGTGACATACGTCGCTGATGCATATACCTGCTCAAAGTTGAAACTGCAAACTGTATGTCCGGCCTAGTATTGCATAGATAGATAAGACATCCAACTGCAGGAGCATATGTATGTATATCAAACAAATCACAGTCATCATGTAATGACAGTTTTAGTCTAGGTTCCATGGGAGTACAAACTGGCTTGCAATCCTGTAAGCCAAACTTCTCAAGAAGCTGCCCAATATACCTTGACTGTGATAGCCCAATACCTCGAGCATTATGTATGAACTGGATGCCCAAGTAGTAATGTAAAACTTGTCAAATGGGAGAGGATCGAGGTGCAGCTGAAGTGCAGTAGACAGTGTGAGAGTGAGAGACAGAGTTGAGCACGACACCCAATGCAATAGTACTGAATAGAGTGTAAGATGAAAGTACAAATGATAACCCTTATACCTTAGGGTTATAAGGGGCTATTCACACCCGAACACAGTAAGTGCCCGTAAGTGTGCACCACAAGCACATACAAAATAGTACACATAATCTGGGGGAAAAAACCTCTCCTACCGAGAGTAAAAAGTGCCCCAGTGTCCTAGTGATCACCCGCACACTCCCATATGAGCGTAGGCGTAAGTAAGGCGTGTGAGATACCCAACAAACCCCCCTGGAGTGAAGAGTGATCAAGTGTACAAGGATCATCCGCCACCAAAGGGCGTCAAATTCAAAGCATCGCGAAATGCTTCAAATTTGTCTCGTGGAAGAGCTTTGGTGAAGATGTCTGCCACATTGCTGGTGGTAGGACAGTAGACAAGGCTGATATCACCTGCATGTAGCCTCTCTCTGACAAAGTGGTAGTGAATCTCTATGTGTTTCGTGCGAGCATGAAACACAGGGTTCCGTGCCACTGCAATGGCACTCTGACTGTCAGTATATAAAGGAGTAGGCTCCGTAACAGATACATCCAAATCAGCAAGTAAGCGTCTAAGCCATACGCACTCAACTGCAGTAGTGAAGGCTGCCTTGTACTCAGCTTCACATGACGACGTGGCAACAGTGGATTGTTTCTTGCTAAGCCAAGAAATGCATGACGAGCCAAGAAAGAAACAATTGCCACTAGTGGAGTGACGAGTATCAAAATCACCAGCCCAATCAGAGTCACTGTAAGCATGTAACTGCAGTGGTCCCCCCTTGGCATAAAGCAATCCAAGAGCTCTAGTACCCTGCAAGTAACGAAACACACGCTTCACAGCTTGCCAATGCGACATACGAGGCTGATGCATGTACCTGCTCAAAACTGAAACGGCAAATTGTATGTCTGGCCGAGTGTGGCATAGATAGATGAGACATCCCACTGCTGGAGCATAAGTATGGATATCAAACAAATCACTGTCATCATGTAATGACAGTTTGAGCCCAGGTTCCATGGGTGTACAAACTAGCTTGCAATCCTGTAAGCCAAACTTCTCAAGAAGTTGCCCAATGTACCTTGACTGACATAATCCAATGCCTCTAGCATCATGTACAAACTGGATGCCCAAGTAATAGTGCAAAATACCCAAGTCAGACATGTCAAAAGTTTGCTGTAAATTATTTTTGAATGCTGAAATCTGATCAGCACGTGTTCCAGTGAGCAAAAGGTCGTCTACATATAGACACAAAATCAGCATGGATCCCCCTTCTTTATGTACATAAAGGGTAGACTCAGATGGGCTGTTTACAAACCCCTGACTAAGCAAGAAGGCATCTATCTTTGCGTACCAAGCTCGTGGAGCTTGTTTCAAACCATATAGAGCTTTTTTCAGCTTGCATACTAAATTTTCTGAGCCTTCAACTGCAAAACCAATGGGCTGCTGTACATACACTTCTTCCTGAAGTTCCCCATGTAAGAATGCAGTCTTTATATCCAGCTGATGCACTTTCCAACCAAAATGTGCAGCCAAGGCAATCATAGACCGAATGGTCGTCATACGGGAGGTAGGAGCAAAGGTCTCCTCATAGTCAATGCCCTTTTTCTGTGCGTAGCCTTTAGCTACCAGCCGTGCCTTGTACTTATCTATGGATCCATCTGCATTCCTTTTCAATTTGTAGACCCATTTCGTACCAATGGCACGCTTGCCAACTGGCAAAGACACCAAATCCCAAGTATGATTCTTATGAATAGAATCCAATTCAGCTTGCATGGCTGCCATCCAATGCCCACTATGTCGTGCATCCTCAAAACATTCAGGCTCCTCATTATCATGAGTACATGCTGCCATAACAAACTCCATGGAATGTGCTGAATCATGCAGTCGAGTTTGCCTTCGAGTACGACCAGCCAAGGGTGTTTCCAAATGACTATCTCTCATAGTCTGCGTGTACCATCTAGGGACCTGTCTTGCTTCTTGACTGTGTACAAGTTCCTGCTGAATTTCAGTTTCAGCAATGTGCTGATTTACTGCATGTTCCATAGGAGCAGCTGGCTGAACATTAGGTTCATTTGCTGAAGTACCAGCTGAATCACCAAATGTGATGGGCAGCAGCCCTTCAAAGACATCACGGGCAGCCTGATATGTATCAAAACCAGCCAAGGATAATTCTGATTTTTCATCAAATACAACATCCCTGCTGACAAAAACCTTCTCGGTCACGGGATCATAGAGTCTGTAGCCTTTGCTTTCGCTGCTATATCCCATAAAGATGCATTTTACAGCCTTGTTGTCCAACTTCTTTCGAAGTACCTGTGGAATATGGGCATATGCAAGACACCCAAAAGTACGGAAGTGGCCAACAGAAGGTTTGCGGCTGTGCCAAGCCTCAAAAGGTGTGACGGTTTTCAAGGCCTTGGTAGGGCATCTGTTCAAAATGTGGCAAGCACTCATGACGGCTTCCATCCAAAAACTATGAGGCAAACTCTTTGCCTTCAGCATACATCTGGCCATCTCCATGAGTGACCAATTTTTCCTCTCTGCTACCCCATTCTGCTGTGGAGTATATGCAGTAGTGTACTGATGGATAATGCCCTTCTGCTGCAAATAAGAATTCAGCATAGAGGACATGTATTCCCCCCCTCGGTCCGAACGGAGAGTCTTAATCTTGCAACCAGACTGAGTTTCCACAAGTGCACTGAAAGCCAAAAATGCATCATACACTTCTGACTTCTTTTTCAAGCAGTAGACCCAGCAAAAACGTGTAAAGTCATCAATAAATGTTACAAAATAGTAACAACCACCCAATGACTGTGTCTGCATGGGCCCACAAACATCCGAATGCACAAGCTGCAATCTGGCTGTTGCTCTAAAAGCAACATCACGGGGAAAAGAGAAACGATGCATTTTCCCCAAAATGCAACCCTCGCATAAATGCTCAGGAGGTCTCTCCAAGAGAGGTAATCCATCCAACATCTTAGTACGCTGTAATAGCATCAAGCTGCCATAGTTTACATGCCCCAAACGAGCATGCCATAACTCTGCCTCTAACATAGCAGGAGTAAGAGTGGATGTCAAATATGCAGACTGATCTACCGAAAGAGCATCCAACTCATATAACCCATGACACAGAGAACCTGTCAAGACCAATGTCATGTGTTCCTTGTCACGGACCATGCAACGGTCATCATCAAAGGTGACCTGCAAACCACAACGTGCCATAGAAGAAATGGAAAGCAGATTCTTCTTAATGCCAGGCACATACAAAGCATCCTGTAGGCGGAGAATAGAGCCATCAATGGCTGTAAGCTGAATTTCCCCAATACCACGAACAGGGTATGATGCATTATTAGCACACTGAACAGACTTCCCAACGGGAGGTGCACCAAGAGAAGCAAACAAATCTCGACGAGATGTGATATGCCGTGAAGCACCACTGTCAAAGAACCAAGTGTCAGCATCTTCTGTAGAGCTAAATGCTCTATCAGCCCAAGAGACATCATAACTGCAAGTGTAAAAACAATAGTCCCTGTCTGTAACAAAGGACGCGGACTCACTAGCAGTGGAAGGAGCTGCAGAAACAGACATCCCTGACTCCTTCTTCTTCTCTTTGGCGATGCGCTTCCTGCACTCAGTGATATAGTGGCCAGGCTTCTTGCAGTAATGGCATTTTCCTTTTTTTGCTTGCGTGCCCCCCTGTTTCTGACTTGTCTGTGAAGTGCTACTACTACCAGAACTCTGCGAAGCATTTTTCCCTTGGCTGTTTTTACCCTTCTGCCTTGACATAAAAGCCTGCTCAGAGGCTATACCATCCACACCACTGTTCCGTCTAGTTTGCTCCTCCTCTAGAAGCAAACTGACAAGCTGAATGAAAGTGATGGGCTCTTTCGAAATCCTCATAGTGAGGTTCAAGGCAGTATGAAAAGCCAAGTAAGAGGGAGGCAGTGAATTCAATGTCGTAGAAAGCAGCTGCGCATCTGAGTAGTACTCATCCACATTCATGAGTTGCTCCCGCAAGTCCTGAATTTTGTTGAGATGATCCTGCATAGAATCACCCTCATTCATCTTTAGAGTCTCTAGCTCTTTCTTCAAGAAAAAGATGCGAGTCTCATTCTTTCCTGCAAACATCTGCTCCAATGTCAACCAAGCTTCTTGTGAAGAAGCTGCTGAACGAATATGAGGAATGATAGAACGCTGAACTGCCAATGCAATCAGCGACATAGCCTGTGCATCCCGTGTATCCCAAGCTTTCTGAGCTGCAGTTCTTGGGGGAAGTGGCTGAGCGGGCTGAGGTGGAGGGGGCTGAGGTTGCCCTCTTGCACGTCCTCCTGGAGGAGGAGTAGCGGGAGCCACAACTCCCGGTCGTGCTTCGTCTCCACTGACATAATCCCACAAATTTTTGGCCACTAATACATTCTTCATCATGAAAGACCAAAGGGAATAATTGTTTCCATCCAATCGGTCTTCCTTGGACACATAGGTGAATACATCTCCTCCCTGATTTGCCATTATTTCCCAAAAGGTAATAGAGCAATGTCAATGCAGTACGGGCTGGAAATCTGCAAATTTCCAGAAATTGCAGCAAACACAAGTCTGCAATTAATGTGCAAAGGGTACTCTGTCAAAAAAAACTGTCACTGATGCACGCTTCCCAAGGTGCAATTAGTGCTCAGCAGCACTAAAACATCAAAAACCCCAAAATTTTGCCAAAATCTCTGTCAAAAACAGTCGTTCTGTGACTGTATCAGCAGTTTAAATGCATCTGTCCTCCAAATACACAAAAGCCCCAAAATTTCTGACCATTCAGTCCAGAAATTTGCATGAATTTTCCTTTTCCAGTAGATCTGTGCCAACCGCGTGTGAACCGCCGCTTCCAGAATTTTATTCTGGGCTGAAATGAAAAAAATTTGTTGAAAATTTTACCTGACGTGGAGCAGACTGGCGTGTGCTGGTCGGCGGGCAGTTTGGTGCAGGACAGGCTGACGTGGTCGTCAGACAAGCTGGCTGCGCGTGGTCAAAACGGCGGGCAGGACGGGCTGATGTCAGACTTGCGGGCTGCACGTGACGTTGACGGGCGGGCGCAGGTCAGTCGCGTGTGACGGGTGGACTGACGGTGGTCTGACGGAAGTCGTATGGGCTAACAGACGACTTAGGCGGCGCCTGGGCTGACGAGGACTGCACTGTTGGACAGCGCGCTGGCATACGTCAGCACCTGCAGCTGACGTGACGAGACAGATGTCAGACGTGACTGACGAGACTAACGTTGACGTGGACCTGGTGCTGCTCGCGAGCTGCTGACGGACAGGGTACTGGTGGAGGCTGGCGACGACTTGTACTGTGCTGAGGCAGCTCTGTGGAACAGCGCCTCACTGCTGACAGAACCACCCATAAAGATGCATTTTACAGCTGAATGAAAGTGATGGGCTCTTTCGAAATCCTCATAGTGAGGTTCAAGGCAGTATGAAAAGCCAAGTAAGAGGGAGCCAGTGAATTCAATGTCGTAGAAATCAGCTGCGCATCTGAGTAGTACTCATCCACATTCATGAGTTGCTCCCGCAAGTCCTGAATTTTGTTGAGATGATCCTGCATAGAATCACCCTCATTCATCTTTAGAGTCTCTAGCTCTTTCTTCAAGAAAGAGATGCGAGTCTCATTCTTTCCTGCAAACATCTGCTCCAATATCAACCAAGCTTCTTGTGAAGAAGCTGCTGAACGAATATGAGGAATGATAGAACGCTGAACTGCCAATGCAATCAGCGACATAGCCTGTGCATCCCGTGTATCCCAAGTTTTCTGAGCTGCAGTTCTTGGGGGAAGTGGCTGAGCGGGGTTAGGTGGAGGGGGCTGAGGTTGCCCTCTTGCACGTCCTCCTGGAGGAGGAGTAGCGGGAGCCACAACTCCCGGTCGTGCTTCCTCTCCACTGACATAATCCCACAAATTTTTTGCCACTAATACATTCTTCATCATGAAAGACCAAAGGGAATAATTGTTCCCATCCAATCGGTCTTCCTTGGACACATAGGTGAATACATCTCCTCCCTGATTTGCCATTATTTCCCAAAAGGCAATAGAGCAATGTCAATGCAGTACGGGCTGGAAATCTGCAAATTTCCAGAAATTGCAGCAAACACAAGTCTGCAATTAATGTGCAAAGGGTACTTTGTCAAAAAAACTGTCACTGATGCACGCTTCCCAAGGTGCAATTAGTGCTCAGCAGCACTAAAACATCAAAAGCCCCAAAATGTTCTGCCCAAAATTTCTGTCACAAATGTCTGTTACAAAAGCCCCAAAATGTGCACTCAATGTGTCACAGACAGACACAGCACGTTTCCCAATACTGAAAACTGAACCTGCTGTTCAGCACGTTTCCCAATGCTGAACCTGAACCTGTTGCACGAACTCCTGTGTAACAGAAAAGTGCAGAATGTTACCTCTGCGTGTTGACGACGGGCACGATTCCCGAGGTAATGACTGCTGGGTACAGTCGGGCTGACGCACAGGTACAGGCGTGCAGGATGGCGCGTCAGGACACAGGCGGCACGTCAGGGCACTGGTGGCGTGTCAGGAGACAGGTGGCGGGACAGGGTACCAGTGGCGAGACAGGGCGTCAGATGGCGGGCAGACGGGAGCAGCTCGTCAGACAGGCGGGATGAGCAATCACGAGCTGCTGACGGGCGGGATGCGTGGTCAAAAACGGCGTCTGCAGACAGGTGGCACGCTGGGACAGGTGGCGCTGGGGGCGTCTGCAACCAGCGCGCTGGGCAGAGAAGGCTGCGCCTGGACTGAAGACGTCTGCAGATGTGGACGACTATTGACGGGCAGGACTGAGCTGCAAGTGACGTGGCTGCTGACGAAGGTACAGGCTGCACGTGCTGTACCAGACAGGTACTGACGAGCTGTCAGTGCTGACGCAAGTCCTCGGGAACCGAACAGAGCTGCTGACCAGCTCTGATACCAAATGTCAGATGGGAGAGGATCGAGGTGCAGCTGAAGTGCAGTAGACAGTGTGAGAGTGAGAGACAGAGTTGAGCACGACACCCAATGCAATAGTACTGAATAGAGTGTAAGATGAAAGTACAAATGATAACCCTTATACCTTAGGGTTATAAGGGGCTATTCACACCCGAACACAGTAAGTGCCCGTAAGTGTGCACCACAAGCACATACAAAATAGTACACATAATCTGGGGGAAAAAACCTCTCCTACCGAGAGTAAAAAGTGCCCCAGTGTCCTAGTGATCACCCGCACACTCCCATATGAGCGTAGGCGTAAGTAAGGCGTGTGAGATACCCAACAAAACTCCCAAGTCAGACATGTCAAAAGTTTGCTGCAAATTTTGTTTGAATGCTGAAATCTGATCAGCATGTGTTCCAGTGAGCAAAAGGTCATCAACATAAAGACATATAATCAGCATAGATCCCCCTTCTTTACATACGTAAAGGGTAGACTCAGATGAGCTGTTTAGAAACCCCTGACCAGCAAGAAAGCATCTATTTTTGCATACCAAGCTCTAGGAGCTTGTTTCAAACCATATAGTGCCTTTTTAAGCTTGCATACCAAATGTTCTGAGCCTTCAACTGCAAAACCAATGGGTTGCTGTACATAAACTTCTTCCTGAAGTTCCCCATGTAAAAATGCAGTCTTGATATCTAGCTGATGCACTGTCCAACCATAATGTGCAGCCAAAGCAATCATAGACCTGATAGTCGTCATACGGGAAGTAGGAGCAAATGTCTCCTCATAATCAATGCCCTTTTTCTGTGCGTAGCCTTTAGCTACCAGCCGTGCCTTGTATTTATCAATGGATCCATCTGCTTTTCTTTTCAATTTGTAGATCCATTTCGTTCCAATGGCTTTCTTCCCAAATAGCAAGGACACCAAATCCCAAGTTTGATTCTTAGTAATAGAATCTAATTCAGCTTGCATAGTTGCCATCCAATGCACACTGTGTTGTGCATCCTCATAACATTCAGGCTCTTCATTATCAAAGGTACATGCTGCCATAATTGTTGGGTATCTCACACGCCTTACTTACGCCTACGCTCATATGGGAGTGTGCGGGTGATCACTAGGACACTGGGGCACTTTTTACTCTCGGTAGGAGAGGTTTTTTCCCCCAGATTATGTGTACTATTTTGTATGTGCTTGTGGTGCACACTTACGGGCACTTACTGTGTTCGGGTGTGAACAGCCCCTTATAACCCTAAGGTATAAGGGTTATCATTTGTACTTTCAGCTCACACTCTATTCAGTACTATTGCATTGGGTATCGTGCTCAACTCTGTCTCTCACTCTCACACTGTCTACTGCACTTCAGCTGCACCTCGATCCTCTCCCATCTGACATTTGGTATCAGAGCTCAGCTCAGAGCAGTCTTCAGTCTGCAGTCTGCAGCCCCCGCCAGTTCTGCCCCAGCCGCCTGTTCCTGCCCAGTCCTGCCTGCGCCTGTCCAGTCCTGCCTGCGCCTGTCAGTCCGTCAGCGCGCAGCCCCAGACGACTCCTCTGCCCAGCGTGTCCTCTGCCCTGTGTCTGCCCAGCGTGCCCCTTCGCCTGTCAGTCTGCCTGCGCAGCCTCCCTGCGCTGAGCTAGCCTGTGCCGTCAGCTCCAGCTGCCAGCGCGCCACCTGTCTCCACCAGCCAGTCCTGGGTGCCGCCTCCTCTGCCCAGCGCGCGCCCAGTCCTGCCTGCGCGTCACTGGACCTGCACGCCTGTACCTGTGCGTCAGTCCGACTGTACCCAGCAGTCATTACCTCAGGAATCGTGCCCGTCGTCAACACGCAGAGGTAACATTCTGCACTTTTCTTTTACGCAGGAGTTCCTGCAACAGGTTCAGGTTCAGCATTGGGAAACGTGCTGAACAGCAGGTTCAGTTTTCAGCATTGGGAAACGTGCTGTGTCTGTCTGTGACACATTGAATGCACATTTTGGGGCTTTTGTAACAGACATTTGTGACAGAAATTTTGGGCAGAAAATTTTGGGGCTTTTGATGTTTTAGTGCTGCTGAGCACTAATTGCACCTTGGGAAGCGTGCATCAGTGACAGTTTTTTGACAGAGTACTCTTTGCACATTAATTGCAGACTTGTGTTTGCTGCAATTTCTGGAAATTTGCAGATTTCCAGCCCATACTGCATTGACATTGCTCTATTGCCTTTTGGGAAATAATGGCAAATCAGGGAGGAGATGTATTCACCTATGTGTCCAAGGAAGACCGATTGGATGGGAACAATTATTCCCTTTGGTCTTTCATGATGAAGAATGTATTAGTGGCCAAAAATTTGTGGGATTATGTCAGTGGAGAGGAAGCACGACCGGGAGTTGTGGCTCCCGCTACTCCTCCTCCAGGAGGACGTGCAAGAGGGCAACCTCAGCCCCCTCCACCTCAGCCCGCTCAGCCACTTCCCCCAAGAACTGCAGCTCAGAAAGCTTGGGATACACGGGATGCACAGGCTATGTCGCTGATTGCATTGGCAGTTCAGCGTTCTATCATTCCTCATATTCGTTCAGCAGCTTCTTCACAAGAAGCTTGGTTGACATTGGAGCAGATGTTTGCAGGAAAGAATGAGACTCGCATCTTTTTCTTGAAGAAAGAGCTAGAGACTCTAAAGATGAATGAGGGTGATTCTATGCAGGATCATCTCAACAAAATTCAGGACTTGCGGGAGCAACTCATGAATGTGGATGAGTACTACTCAGATGCGCAGCTGCTTTCTACGACATTGAATTCACTGCCTCCCTCTTACTTGGCTTTTCATACTGCCTTGAACCTCACTATGAGGATTTCGAAAGAGCCCATCACTTTCATTCAGCTTGTCAGTTTGCTTCTAGAGGAGGAGCAAACTAGACGGAACAGTGGTGTGGATGGTATAGCCTCTGAGCAGGCTTTTATGTCAAGGCAGAAGGGTAAAAACAGCCAAGGGAAAAATGCTTCGCAGAGTTCTGGTAGTAGTAGCACTTCACAGACAAGTCAGAAACAGGGGGGCACGCAAGCAAAAAAAGGAAAATGCCATTACTGCAAGAAGCCTGGCCACTATATCACTGAGTGCAGGAAGCGCATCGCCAAAGAGAAGAAGAAGGAGTCAGGGATGTCTGTTTCTGCAGCTCCTTCCACTGCTAGTGAGTCCGCGTCCTTTGTTACAGACAGGGACTATTGTTTTTACACTTGCAGTTATGATGTCTCTTGGGCTGATAGAGCATTTAGCTCTACAGAAGATGCTGACACTTGGTTCTTTGACAGTGGTGCTTCACGGCATATCACATCTCGTAGAGATTTGTTTGCTTCTCTTGGTGCACCTCCCGTTGGGAAGTCTGTTCAGTGTGCTAATAATGCATCATACCCTGTTCGTGGTATTGGGGAGATTCAGCTTACAGCCATTGATGGCTCTATTCTCCGCCTACAGGATGCTTTGTATGTGCCTGGCATTAAGAAGAATCTGCTTTCCATTTCTTCTATGGCACGTTGTGGTTTGCAGGTCACCTTTGATGATGACCGTTGCATGGTCCGTGACAAGGAACACATGACATTGGTCTTGACAGGTTCTCTATGTCATGGGTTATATGAGTTGGATGCTCTTTCGGTAGATCAGTCTGCATATTTGACATCCACTCTTACTCCTGCTATGTTAGAGGCAGAGTTATGGCATGCTCGTTTGGGGCATGTAAACTATGGCAGCTTGATGCTATTACAGCGTACTAAGATGTTGGATGGATTACCTCTCTTGGAGAGACCTCCTGAGCATTTATGCGAGGGTTGCATTTTGGGGAAAATGCATCGTTTCTCTTTTCCCCGTGATGTTGCTTTTAGAGCAACAGCCAGATTGCAGCTTGTGCATTCGGATGTTTGTGGGCCCATGCAGACACAGTCATTGGGTGGTTGTTACTATTTTGTAACATTTATTGATGACTTTACACGTTTTTGCTGGGTCTACTGCTTGAAAAAGAAGTCAGAAGTGTATGATGCATTTTTGGCTTTCAGTGCACTTGTGGAAACTCAGTCTGGTTGCAAGATTAAGACTCTCCGTTCGGACCGAGGGGGGGAATACATGTCCTCTATGCTGAATTCTTATTTGCAGCAGAAGGGCATTATCCATCAGTACACTACTGCATATACTCCACAGCAGAATGGGGTAGCAGAGAGGAAAAATCGGTCACTCATGGAGATGGCCAGATGTATGCTGAAGGCAAAGAGTTTGCCTCATAGTTTTTGGATGGAAGCCGTCATGAGCGCTTGCCACATTTTGAACAGATGCCCTACCAAGGCCTTGAAAACTGTCACACCTTTTGAGGCTTGGCACAGCCGCAAACCTTCTGTTGGCCACTTCCGTACTTTTGGGTGTCTTGCATATGCCCATATTCCACAGGTACTTCGAAAGAAGTTGGACAACAAGGCTGTAAAATGCATCTTTATGGGATATAGCAGCGAAAGCAAAGGCTACAGACTCTATGATCCCGTGACCAAGAAGGTTTTTGTCAGCAGGGATGTTGTATTTGATGAAAAATCAGAATTATCCTTGGCTGGTTTTGATACATATTAGGCTGCCCGTGATGTCTTTGAAGGGCTGCTGCCCATCACATTTGGTGATTCAGCTGGTACTTCAGCAAATGAACCTAATGTTCAGCCAGCTGCTCCTATGGAACATGCAGTAAATCAGCACATTGCTGAAACTGAAATTCAGCAGGAACTTGTACACAGTCAGGAAGCAAGACAGGTGCCTAGATGGTACACGCAGACTATGAGAGATAGTCATTTGGAAACACCCTTGGCTGGTCGTACTCGAAGGCAAACTCGACTGCATGATTCAGCACATTCCATGGAGTTTGTTATGGCAGCATGTACTCATGATAATGAGGAGCCTGAATGTTTTGAGGATGCACGACATAGTGTGCATTGGATGGCAGCCATGCAAGCTGAATTGGATTCTATTCATAAGAATCATACTTGGGATTTGGTGTCTTTGCCAGTTGGCAAGCGTGCCATTGGTACGAAATGGGTCTACAAATTGAAAAGGAATGCAGATGGATCCATAGATAAGTACAAGGCACGGCTGGTAGCTAAAGGCTACGCACAGAAAAAGGGCATTGACTATGAGGAGACCTTTGCTCCTACCTCCCGTATGACGACCATTCGGTCTATGATTGCCTTGGCTGCACATTTTGGTTGGAAAGTGCATCAGCTGGATATAAAGACTGCATTCTTACATGGGGAACTTCAGGAAGAAGTGTATGTACAGCAGCCCATTGGTTTTGCAGTTGAAGGCTCAGAAAATTTAGTATGCAAGCTGAAAAAAGCTCTATATGGTTTGAAACAAGCTCCACGAGCTTGGTACGCAAAGATAGATGCTTTCTTGCTTAGTCAGGGGTTTGTAAACAGCCCATCTGAGTCTACCCTTTATGTACATAAAGAAGGGGGATCCATGCTGATTTTGTGTCTATATGTAGATGACCTTTTGCTCACTGGAACACATGCTGATCAGATTTCAGCATTCAAAAATAATTTACAGCAAACTTTTGACATGTCTGACTTGGGTATTTTGCATTATTACTTGGGCATCCAGTTTGTACATGATGCTAGAGGCATTGGATTATGTCAGTCAAGGTACATTGGGCAACTTCTTGAGAAGTTTGGCTTACAGGATTGCAAGCCAGTTTGTACACCCATGGAACCTGGGCTCAAACTGTCATTACATGATGACAGTGATTTGTTTGATATCCATACTTATGCTCCAGCAGTGGGATGTCTCATCTAACTATGCCACACTCGGCCAGACATACAGTTTGCCGTTTCAGTTTTGAGCAGGTACATGCATCAGCCTCGTATGTCGCATTGGCAAGCTGTGAAGCGTGTGTTTCGTTACTTGCAGGGTACTAGAGCTCTTGGATTGCTTTATGCCAAGGGGGGACCACTGCAGTTACATGCTTACAGTGACTCTGATTAGGCTGGTGATTTTGATACTCGTCACTCCACTAGTGGCAATTGTTTCTTTCTTGGCTCGTCATGCATTTCTTGGCTTAGCAAGAAACAATCCACTGTTGCCACGTCGTCATGTGAAGCTGAGTACAAGGCAGCCTTCACTACTGCAGTTGAGTGCGTATGGCTTAGACGCTTACTTGCTGATTTGGATGTATCTGTTACGGAGCCTACTCCTTTATATACTGACAGTCAGAGTGCCATTGCAGTGGCACGGAACCCTGTGTTTCATGCTCGCACGAAACACATAGAGATTCACTACCACTTTGTCAGAGAGAGGCTACATGCAGGTGATATCAGCCTTGTCTACTGTCCTACCACCAGCAATGTGGCAGACATCTTCACCAAAGCTCTTCCACGAGACAAATTTGAAGCATTTCGCGATGCTTTGAATTTGACGCCCTTTGGTGGCGGATGATCCTTGTACACTTGATCACTCTTCACTCCAGGGGGGTTTGTTGGGTATCTCACACGCCTTACTTACGCCTACGCTCATATGGGAGTGTGCGGGTGATCACTAGGACACTGGGGCACTTTTTACTCTCGGTAGGAGAGGTTTTTTCCCCCAGATTATGTGTACTATTTTGTATGTGCTTGTGGTGCACACTTACGGGCACTTACTGTGTTCGGGTGTGAACAGCCCCTTATAACCCTAAGGTATAAGGGTTATCATTTGTACTTTCAGCTCACACTCTATTCAGTACTATTGCATTGGGTATCGTGCTAAACTCTGTCTCTCACTCTCACACTGTCTACTGCACTTCAGCTGCACCTCGATCCTCTCCCATCTGACAATAATAAACTCCATGGTATGTGCTGAATCATGCAAACGAGTTTGCCTTCTAGTACGACCAGCCATGGGTGCATCCAAAGGACTATCTTGCATAGTCTGCAAATACCATCTAGGTAGCTGTCTAGCATCGTGACTGTGTGCAAGCTCTTGCTGAATTTCAGTTTCAGCATGATGCTGAATATTCCGATCAGTCAATGGCTGATTTTCTGCACTTTCCATAGGAGCAGCTGGCTGAACATTAGGTTCATTTTCTGAACCTCCAGCTGAATCACCAAAAGTAATGGGCAGCAGCCCTTCAAAAACATCACGGGCAGCCTGATATGTATCCAAACCAACCAAGGATAATTCTGATTTTTCATCAAAAACAACATCCCTTCTGACAAAAACCTTCTTTGTAACGGGATCATAGAGTCTGTAACCTTTGCTCTCATTGCTATATCCCATAAAAATGCATTTAACAGCCTTGTTGTCCAATTTTTTTCTAAGTACCTGTGGAATATGGGCATAGGCAAGACACCCAAAGGTACGAAAGTGACCAACAGAAGGTTTACGGCTGTTCCAAGCCTCAAAAGGTGTGATGGTCTTCAAGGCTTTGGTAGGGCATCTGTTCAAAATATGGCAAGCACACATGACTGCTTCCATCCAAAAACTATGAGGCAAGCTCTTTGCCTTCAGCATACATCTGGCCATCTCCATGAGTGACTGATTCTTCCTCTCTGCTACCCCATTCTGCTGTGGAGTATAAGCTGTAGTATACTGATGGACTATGCCCTTCTGCTGCAAAAAAGAATTCAGCATAGAGGACATGTATTCCCCCCCTCGGTCCGAATGGAGAGTCTTAATATTGCATCCTGATTGGTCTTCAACAAGTGCATTGAAAGCCAAAAAAGCATCATACACTTCTGACTTCTTTTTCAAACAGTAGACCTAGCAAAAACGTGTAAAGTCATCAATGAATGCCACGAAATTATAACAACCGCCCAATGACATGGTCTGCATAGGCCCACAAACATCTGAATGCACCAATTGCAATCTGGTTGTTGCTCTGAAAGCAACATCACGAGGAAATGAGAACCGATGCATTTTCCCCAAAATGCATCCCTCGCATAAGTGCTTAGGATGTCTCTCCAAGGGAGGTAAGCCATCCAGCATCTGAATACGCTGCAAAAGCATCAAGCTGCCAAAGTTTACATGCCCCAAACGAGCATGCCATAGCTCTGCCTGTGTCATAGCAAGAGTAAGAGTGGATGTCAAGTATGCCGACTGATCTACTGAAAGAGCATCCAACTCATATAAACCATGACACAAAGATCCTGTCAAGACCAAAGTCATGCATTCTTTTTCTCTAACCATGCAACGGTCATCATCAAAGGTGACCTGCAAACCACAACGTGCCAAAGAAGAAATAGAAAGAAAATTCTTCTTGATTCCAGGAACAAACAAAGCATCCTGCAGGCGGAGAATAGAGCCATCAATGGCTGTGAGCTGAATCTCCCCAATACCACGAACAGGGTATGATGCATTATTGGCACACTGTACTGATTTCCCAACGGGAGGTGCACTAACTGAAGCAAACAAATCTCTGCGAGATGTAATATATCTAGAAGCACCACTGTCAAAGAACCAAGTGTCAGCATCCTCTGTAGAGCTAAGTGCTCTATCGGCCCAAGAGATGTCCTAACTCCAAGTGTAAAAACAATGATCCCTGTCCACAACAAAGGACGCGGACTCACTAGCAGTGGAAGGAGTAGTAGAAACAGACATTCCTGACTCCTTCTTCTCTTTGGCAATGCGCTTCCTGCACTCAGTGATATAGTGGCCGGGCTTCTTACAATAATGACATTTTCCTTTTTTTGCTTGCGTCCCCCCTTGTGTCTGATTTTGCGATGTGCCCGAAGAGCCAGAACTTTATGGAGCATTTTTCACCTTGCTGTTTTTGCCTTTCTGTCTTGCCACAAAAGCCTGCTCAGAGACTATAGCATCCACACCACTATTTTTCCGTGTTTGCTCCTCCTCTAGAAGCAAACTAACCGGCTGAATAAAAGTGAGTGGGTGCTCAGCAATCCTCATGGTGAGGTTCAATGCAGTATGAAAAGACAAGTACGAAGGAGGTAAGGAATTCAAGGTGGTGGATATCAACTGTGCATCCGAAAAATACTCATCTACATTCATGAGCTGCTCCCTCAAGTCATGAATCTTATTTAAGAGATCCTGCATAGAATCACCTTCATGCATCTTCAGAGTTCTAACTCTTTCTTCAAAAAAGAGATCCGAGTCTCATTTTTTCCTGCAAACATATGCTCCAAAGTCAACCATGCATCTTGTGAAGAAGATGCCGAACGGATATGAGGTATAATGGACTGCTGAACTGCCAGAGCAATCAGCGACAAGGCCTGTGCATCACGTGTATCCCAAGCTTTTTGAGCTGCAGTTCTTGGAGGAAGTGGCTGAGGTGGAGCGGGCTGAGGTCCACGTGCGCCATGGGGAGGAGGAGTAACGGGAGCTACAACTCCTGGTCGAGTTTCCTCTCCACTGACATAATCCCATAAATTCTTGGCCACTAATACATTCTTCATCATGAATGACCAAAGCGAATAGTTGTTTCCGTCCAATCTGTCTTCCTTGGATACATAGGTAAAGACATCACCTCCCTGATTTGCCATGATGACAAATTTCCAAAGACAAAATGAGCAATGTCAAAGCAGTATGAGCTGGAAACCTGCAAATTTCCAGAAATTGCCGCAAACACGTTTCTGCAATTAATGTGCAAGGGCGTACTCTATCAGAAAACTGTCTTTTAATGCACGCTTCCCAAGGTGCAAACAGTGCACTGCAACACTGTTATATCAAAATCCCCAAAATTTTTGCCAAAATTTCTATCAAAACAGTCTTTCTGTGACTGTACCAGCAGTTCAAATGCAACTGTCCACAAAATACACAAAAGCCCCAAAATTTCTGATGATCCAGTCCAGAAATTTGCATGAAATTTATCCCACACTTGTGCTGTGCTTGCCGCATATGAACCTCCTCTTCCAGAGCTGTGTTCTGGGCTGACAGTAAAATTTTTTTGTGTAAAATGTACCTGACGTGGAGCAGGCCACGAGCAGAGTGGCAGGTCGCTGGTCAGACGTGCGGGCGGACAGTCGCGAGCAGGCGTTGACTCGTAGGACAGTCGCAAGCTGACATGAAGGTGTCAACCGGCGGGCAGGACAGTCGTGTGTTGTGTTGCAGGTGGCTGGTCGCCAGGCGGGGAGCAGTGCTGACGTGGACTGCAGCGACGAACAGCGCGCTGGCAGACGTGGACTGTTGACGTGACGTCTGACGAAGTTTGACGACAGGCAGCGTCAGACCCTGTGCGCTGGCGGACGAGCAGGCTGATGCGAGCTGCTGGTGAGTGGAGCTGACGTTGACTCTGTCAGACGAGACTGACGTTGTGCTGGAGACAGGTTGCGTGGAGCTGTGCGCCGGCGGCCTGTAGCAGAACTGGCGTGGGCTGCAGACTGCAGACTTGCACACTGCAGGCAGAAGCTGAGTTCAGAGCTGTGCTCTGATACCAAATGTGAGATGGAAGGATCGAGGTGCAGCTGGGATTTAGTAGACAGTGTGAGAGTGAGAGACAGAGTTGAAGCACGACACCCAAAAGAATAGACTGAATGAGTGTAACCAGAAAGTACAAAGTACAACCCTCAAACCTTAGGGTTGTAGGGGGTGCTCACACCCGACACACACTAAGTGCCCAAATGTGTGTAACATAAGCACATAAGTACATACGACAATAAGACCATAAGTCTGGGGGAAAAAACCTCTCCTACTGAGAGTAAAAAGTGCCCCAGTGTCCTACTGAACACCGACACTCCCATATGAGCGTAGGCGTAAGTGAGGCGTGAGTCAAATACCCAACAATATGAACATTGAGAAAGAACAACTAAAATGAGGATTGTGGCCACGATTTGGTTCCAACTACAGTCCATAAATCAAGACTGACACTTATGACTATCAATTATGGCCAACAGAGAATCTAAACACAACTTATAACTCGTTCCAGCTTATAGTTTCGTTAACATCTTCCAATTTATAATTGTAAGTCCTTGCATATTGATAAATTTAAGTTTTTAAAGTAAGTCTCTAAATCTTATATACTAAGATATCATGTAATCCTCGTCTTCTTGTGATGATGTGGCGTTATCATTCCTGTTTTGACCCCTTTGAAAATTCCTGTTTCCCATCCCCATTCCTGTTCCAAAGTTTCCCTCAACTATGTTTGGAAGTGGCTATTGATACATGCATTTCGTTTTTAAAGTCAATTACAGATTTAGGTTTTTATAGATCACTTTTGTGGGGTTTCTTCCAGAGCAGATTTTTAGTCAAATTTGACTGTGAAGATGTCCTTAGGGACATTTATCGCTTACTTTTAATGTCATTTTCAAACTAGAGTTATCCATGTGATACCTTTCCTACAAATGATGCTTTGTGGGTGGGTCCTCAAGTCCATTGGTTTTGACCATTAGTGACGTTTTTAGGTGCTACTACCGAGAGTTGTGAGCTTAAGAGTGAGGTTTTAAAGGAAGGGAGCAGGTCATGTGCATGCCTGGCATGGATGAGCTATAGTACGATTGTAGGTTCAAGACACCGAACCCAATAGATGCAATAGGGGCATAAGTGGGGCCCAGATACTAGGGTAGCATTGGATAGCTTGCAGGGCTTGGAGAAAACTGCCTGACACTGTACCTCATGGAGCAGTGAGGGTGCCTTGAGTTCATCATGATTGGGTGGTGAGTTGTCCTGCACGTCTGATCTGTTTCTCTGATGCATTCTTGGGTTAGGGTTTTCTGTATCTGCTATTTCTGTAGTTTTTCCAGGCTCTGGGATTCAGTTGGGGTCAAAATAGGTTGGTTCTCTAGTTTAAATGTGAGGTCATATTTCTTTCATGCTGATGTACATGTCTGTGAAGTGAGCAAACACACCACACAATCATGTTTCTCTCATCACAAATGAGCTAGCTACACTTGCATTCTTGTGCTTGTGTGTTGAAAGAGTCCAACATCAAATGGTGAATCTTCAATACAACATTTTAGATGTCTTAATAGGCTAGTGATCTAGCTCAAACACTCATTTATGTTTCGTTTATGCTGATTTAATGTCTCTGCACAGTCAAGAGAAATTACAATTATTTTCTCTCCTCTTAAAATATGAGCTGAATGTGCTTGCATTTTTAATCTTTGTTTACTTATTTGGAATTCAACATTAAATGGTTAATCTTCAACAAACAAAATTTGAGTTTAGATTTGTTGAGGATTTGGATTAGCCATTTTTCAAACCAATACAAAAGCAACACACACACATTCATGGAAGAAAAGGTTACAAATATGTATTTGTGCATCCTAAATTTTTGACTAGTCCAAAAAATTAGTAATTAGGGGGGGTTTCTGCATGCTGCAGCTTTTGGCCTGTGCATTGCTAGCTGCATATGTTTAGATGATTTTTTTAATATGATTTCAAAGTACTAATGCTTATTGTATAATGCAGCTTGAGACGATTACAGACGGACTATATTGACCTCTACCAAGTCCATTGGCCTGACCGGTAGACATTTAAGTTGAAAATGTCTGTTTTTCAGTCTGAAATGTATAATCACTTGCTGGATATTAATGGTGATTGTCTTGTAGCTATGTGCCTATGTTTGGAGACGTTGACTATGACCCTAGTTACAAATATTCTTCCATACCTATCGAGGAGCAACTGGAAGCATTAAGTGATGCCGTTATCTCAGGGAAGGTTGGTACTCATTGTCTCTTCACCAACCTTACTGCATTTCAAAAATCATATAGCATGAGTCTGAACATCTTAATGGCAATTTCAGGTGAGATATATTGGCCTCAGCAATGAGACTCCATATGGTGTGATGGAATTTTGCCGTTTAGCTGATGCAGTTCCTCATTTTGCTCGTGTTATTACCATACAAGTAAGTTTGCTTGGTGGTTATTGTGAGCTTTGCTGATTCTAAAATCAAGTACTTGCATTGAAAACTTAAACCTGGTGGAGAAATTGATTTTTAACAGAATTCATACAATCTTCTCTGTCGCACATTTGATTCAGGCTTGGCGGAATGCTGTCATGAAAAAAGGTTTGTACTTATTGATCTTTTAAATCTCTAATCAACTATGTTAATACTTGAACACATGAGGTCAAAAGTTTATTGAAATTAATTGCCTGCTTTAAGTAGCACATAAACAATAAAATCATGTTGTAAGCAACTTTGAATGCCCGAAGAAATAATTGAACTTATTGGGAGAATGGAATGTGAGAGCACACAATAGAAGTTCCCATAACTATACAGAAAGCAAAGTAGAAGAAAAGGCAGGCTCTGCATTGGAAAGGGCAGATAGCTAGGTTTGTGAAGCCTATGATACACAGGAAGTCCTTTCGTTTATCAAAGTCCACTTCCTTGGACCTGCTTGGAAATCCAGACCATAATGATAGCAGCTGAAAATAACAACAAAACAAAGTGTCAAGGGGATTGGTGGATGCAGATTGCGAAGATGTTCCATATATTGGCTGGGGTTAATAGGCCATAAGCAAGCATCATAGAAAGGAAGTGACCAACCTATGCAGTATACTCGTACAGAGTGATAATTGAATCAGCCTAGCCCATAAATGGAGTAGACAGGGCAATATAAAGCCTGCACTAACCTTCGAGGTTCCCAGATGCAGATGGGAGGTAAGTGCAGATGGGCTTGGTTTCAAACTTTGAACCATTTCTACTACTTAGGCCATACTTTAAGGCTGACCTCAGATTCTTATGCAATACCCAAATCAAAAGTTGCCAAAATGCCTTACAACTGGTGGGTCAAGTATACAACTGACATTGACAAATGTTTAGGCTCAATCATCATCTATTGTATGCATTATGACATGGCATCTTTTCAAGGGGTCCAGTTGAAAACATTAGAACTCAAAGATTACTAAGTTTTGTTTTGAGTGACTTTCACAGAAAGCCATAGGCTTTAAAAATCCCAAGATAACAGCTTCACATATTTATGATATTTTGGAGTGGATAGTTAGATAAATAATAGGAAAACTTATATTTTTGGCTTCCAAGAGGGTTATATGGTTGGGCATTAGTGAAGGTTTGCACAAATCTTTGGCCTTTTGCATCTTCATCATATCGAGTTTTTGTACCTAAGACTTGTAGCTGGGTTAAGCAACATGATGCAGTATGTGGAATCACACTATGATATATACGAAATCCATTCTTCTTTGGATGTGAATATAAATGTTTAACAAATGCAGGGTGGCGCTACTGCCTTACAGTCCTTTGGCTATGGGACTTCTTTCTGGGAAGTACATTGCTTCCAACAGAGGACCATGTGGTGCCAGATTGAACTTATATAGAGGTACCATGAACTCTTCAATGCCATTATCTTTGTTTGTATAGATGAGACGATATACTAATTTAGGCATAGGATTTCTTGTTATTTGGTGCTTATTTCCAGGTCGTTATGCTGAGGCAGAATGTCGCTACGATCTTAACAAGCCAAATGTAATACCAGCAGTGAAGGTCATACACAAGTTCACTAGATTTAATCGGTTCCAGATTATCATGTTCTATAATTTATTGTATGGACCCAAGCTGGTCCTTTGGTTAATGAAAGGTTCCTCTTGAACACTGGCCCCTGTGTGAATTGTTGTATAGCCTCAAAAGCTGATCTGTAAGCTTAGCTGACCAATGTCCAGTGAACAAGCAAGCATGGAAAAAGAAAACAGTATTTGTAAAAAAAATCCTTGAATTGGTTCTGCATGCTTTTTTGATCAATGCCTAACTAGCAAATAAGCATCTATGGAAAGCAAAACAGAATCTGTAAAAATTTCCCAGAATCCTTTACTTAATGCAACAAATTCTCAACTAAAGACAAACATCATGATGTCATACAAGTAGTAAAAGAAATGAATACTTCTTTGTCTTAAGTCTTGTTGATGCCTATTCCTCTTTGCTTGTGTCGTTATTGAATCTCTATGTATCTGGCTACATGTGGTGAAAGATATGATTCCAAATGGTATTAATGGTTTGGGCTTCATAGATTTGTGTGCCTTTAGATGCCTGATTACTTCTGCCTTCCAAACTTGCAGGGCAGTAAGCTTATAATGAGCCCTTAAGCTGTGTTAACAGTTTGGTTAGGCAGACTTGAAGCCAAGCTGTGATGTCCAGAAGGAGGCATTGGATGCCCATCCTTAATATATTGCCACTTTCCTCATAGAGAATTGAATGCAAATGCTCTCAATGCAATGCATGTGCTCTTCAAATTCAACTGTGAACTCCAACTGCTGGCCTCCAGCCTAACTCCATTGCCTGCTCCCTCAGCCAGGCCTTGCACTGCCTCCAACATTGTGCAGCCTCCATGCGCTGCCCCTCAGCCTTGCACCTACTTCTTTCAGCCTTTGCCTCTTTCCTCAGCCTACTGCTACCTGATCTCAACCAGAGCTGCCTGTCTTAATAGCCCTGTGCTACTCCTCCTCAGCCCTGTGTAAAATCCCCCAGCCTGTCTTCAGCTTGTGCCACCCTTCCTCGGCCCTTAGGAGTCCTTCATAGGTCTCACTTTGTGCTTTGTATTTTACCTCCAGGGCTTTTCTCAAGGTGTTCTTAATAAAAGTTTCTTTTCTTTGAAACAAAAAGATTGCTGAAATTTGCTTGGGAGAAGTTTTTAACTACAACTTTGCAGAGTAATTGTTTGCCCTGGCTAGAATGATTGGCAATGCCCAAATCCTTCCCTCTTTTTGGGCCAGTCTCAAGTCTGAGAATCAAAGGGATCAATTGGGCTTGAATAATCACTGATCAAGCCAACACGGTCTTTGCTGGCGCCCCGTCTCCACAAATGTGAACTCCATGATAAGTCACCACTTGACCAACAAGATTGAGAGAACTGCTAACAACTGGTGGTATACTGCAGAGTCTTTGTTTGCCACTAGTACTCTTCCTATCAAAGAAGATTTCCTGAACTGCAATGCAACAACTTGCTTGTGCTGTGCAAGTCAGGATCAAGGGTGCAGTCTATTGTTTGCTGTGATATCAATTTCAATGTGGCAGCCAAGATATCTTATATTGTCCTTCTTGGAATCCATTGAAACTCATCCACTGGCATTAAGTCAAAGTTGGGCTGACCCTAAGCCCACAAGACTTACGCTAGTTAATGAATGTTCCTGAAACTGATAAATTCTCCTTGGCTGCTGGAAATCTTGTGGTTTTAGTGTTGTCCCCGTATCGCTAAACAGCAATTCCATTTGCAAATTCTAGATCTAAAACTTGTTAAGTGGGTAGCTAAATGCCTCTTGACCTCAAAGATACACAGCCTCAGTCACACAGAGCTATACTTTTCTTTATTGAGGACATCACATGAGGTCCATTGGAGGAGGTGCTGCAGCACAAAATGTATCATTTTAGCATCTGCACATATCATGTCCATCAGGTGAGCAATCCTAGGCTAGGTTTCTATCAGGTGAGTTCATCCAAGGCTGCATTTTGATCAGGGAAGCATACAAGAGGTAAATCATGTTTTTATTTAATATTACATTTTTTGGAGACAATCATGCCCTTTAGAAAAATAAAATAAACCTCTGTTGACACTTAATGGACATGCAAAGAGAATCAAGGATAGAGTTAAGGGGCAGCATACACAAACTGTTGAGCTAAAACATGCTTTACAGCTGATTAGCATTTTTAAACAGCCCAAAGCACACTTAATTAATGAAAAACGCAAATTCGGTGCATGGTTTGAGAGAGTTTCAGTGGTCCCCCATAACCATAATTTTTTGGGGTATCCTTCAACATCTATAAATAGATGGGCTGCCCACCATTCAGCCTTATCCTTTTGTGCAGGTTTCTCACTCTACCATGTAGATTTCAAGCATCAGCCACTTACCATCTGCTGTCCAACCATCACTGATGGCAGCCCATCACTATCCAGCCCTAGGCAGCCTGTTTTCAGCCATCGCCCTACTGTTTGGAGGTCTTCATTTGCTGCGTCACCATAGCACCTGATAAGCCTACATTTTCAGCATCTGGTGCTAGGTGACAAGCTGTTGCCATCTCTCCCATTAGGCGACTACTATAGTACCTATGTTTTTGCTATCCAACAAGCCATCTACATCAGTAAATACCTCTCTTGTTGTTGCTTGATAGTTCTCTGTTTCAGGTGATCAGCTTTCAGCCTTCTCTGGTGGTACAGTGCTGCATTTACCAGATTTCAACCTCCGACTGTTGTGTTATGGTGACCACCTTGCTGCCCTTCATTATTCAGCACTCTTTAGATTTTCTTCTCTTTGTCTTTGGATTTTGAGTTTTTGTGTTTTGTGTTTTGCATTTAGGGTTTGAGTCTTGCTCATCTGTGTGTGAATCTTTGTGTTTCAGTCTTGGTCATACATGTTGTGTTTCCTTAGTGCAAGCCCTAGCATATCTTCACACGAGCAATGCTGTGATTTACATTGCAAGACAAAGTAATGATGCAAGTCCATAGATGGAAGACAATTGCAATAGTGAAGGCGTCTTAGGATCATAGTTGCATCAATATGCGGTATAGACAAATTTGGTATGATACCATACATATCCATACTATTTAGCACAAAAAAACTGTCTCTTTTTTTCTTGTCCCATTTTAGTATGAAAAAATGCCCCTTTTTAGTACAAACTACCCCTTTTGTATGATCATTGATGTATGATGTATCCACCTCCCATCTACATTTTTGTAAGTTGTAGTGCATGTTGCAAATGTGGCATATGCCATACAGATTTTGATTTGTTACCCCCATGAATTCATCTTACATACTCTAATGGCATTGCTATTTAAACATGTGTTCTATGGCCCATAGTCCAAAATAATTGAGTTATTGTTTTTCTTTTGTTTTATATTGTACCATACTTTATAAATTCTTAAGATACCATTTGATACTGTATTTTATCATACCGTATGGTATAATACCTTTCATACGTGACAACTACTCAAATTGGGATAAGTGCACCATTTCTAAGCATATTATGTTTCAATGGCGCTTGGCTCAAGGAGAAGAAAGGAGTTTATAGAGGTTCCTTGGTGGGTAAGCAACAAAGAGCATCACTTTCCTAGAAGGCTTCCATCACTCTTTATGCGTTTGATTGGTTCCTTGTATCTCTTGTCCAATGGTACTAAATTTATTTTGAATGTCCCTTAAGAGCCTAAGACCAGATATATACCTACTACTGTGTGCATTTGGAGGAGCGAGGATCTCCCCTTATTCAGACATTTTGGTGGAGAGACTCTAGACCTTGGATAACAAAGGACCACTGATTCATAGGCACTTGGCTCATGAAGGACGACCTTCCTCCCACTTACTGTAGATAGAGATGCCTTCTGGAGACTCAGAGAAAGTTCTTTTGGGACTCTGCACTGAGGAGGTTGGCAAATAACTTTAAGGATGGTCTTTCAGGTGTAGAGGAGGGAATAGTCCTTCAACTTGCTGTAGATACAGATGCCATCTGGAGACTTGGAGAAAGTTCTTTTAGGACTCTGCCCTGAGGAGGTTGGCAAAGGACTTTAAAGATGGTCTTTTACTAGTAGAGGAGGGAATAATGACTCAGGGAGATAATTGCAAAATTGTTCACTTCTTAACCAGCCTTGGGATTTGATGATCATGGATGCAACAATGTGATAGAGTTCAAAAGACTCCACAACCTTAACTGCCTCTCTGGATTTTTCATAAGTGACCTGTTCCAGGAATGGGAGATCAGCAGCATAGTAGCATATGGCTCATTTGGAAGGCAGACAAGCAATTGAGCAGTAGAGGAATCCCTCATAAGAATGCACCAAAGACAACTAGGTTTACCTCATTCACTCAGAAATCTATTAGAACTCCAAAGGAAGTTCACGGAGGATAGTATGGGAGAGGCAAGGTGCCCTTTTTTGAGTTTGGAGCCTGATCCCCTTCTGCAATAGATAAATCTCTTAGTTTCTCCATTTACCATGCTTAATATCTCTTGAGCATCATCCAGTGTTTTGAGGTGCATTATTCCCTTCCTTTTAGTTATGCAAAATAGTCGTCTCCATTTGCTTCCGTTTATTTGCTCATCATCTCTTCACCATCTAGGGCCACAGGGTGGCCTTACTAAGTGATTTTAGTGATAGAATATAGTGCTAGTCTTTAGTGTCATCTTAGTGGCTTGATATGGTCATCTTAATTTGCTTCCAATTTTGAAGGAATAATTGCAGTTTGCATCACAAAGTAGCATATTGTGATGATATGATGCAATTTGCATGTAATTTGTCAAATTGGGTGAGCATCTTGATGCATTGCATCAAGTTTCTGATGCAATGCATCAATATCAGGCATGGCATATCTTGAGAAATAAGCACCAAGGAAAAAAGAAAAATAAAAACCACAAAAAGGAGTTGGTGACAAAGGGAAGTGCAGGTTGAGGCAGATGGGGAATGTCAGACTGCAAAAAAGAAAGGACTTGATAGTAAATTTAAACAACTAATGTTGATTATGTGGATGTGCTGCAAAAAAGAAAGGACTTGATAATTGACAGCAACTGATAAAAATGGTTGTGCTGTGATAATGCCAACGCCTCAAGAACACACATGTAACCTAATTGAAAAAAATGGAACTTAAGATTAGCTGGATGCTACTTTCCTGAATGTCTTATTTGACCTGCTAGAATATTGCAAGATTGTATTACAGCATTTATGAGTTAGAAATGCCTTGGGGATACTTTGTGCGGAAGAGATTTATTAATTAAATTATTTTTTCTAAATTAGCTGAATTCTACTTTCCTATTTGTCTCGTTTGACCTTCTCAAATTGTGATGGTTGTATTATAGCGTTTATGAGCTAGAAATGCCTTTCGGATTTTTTTTTTCTTGAGGGGGTTTGGTAATTCAAATATTTTTTTCAAATATCTTTGTACACCCTTTTTTGGATCTTTTCCAAAGCAGCTTTACAATTGAAATTTGAAAATTGATAAACGTATTACTATACAATACTTAATTTGATTTTGTTCATTGAGCTGCAGGCATATGTAAACATTGCTCATCAACACAAAATCAGTCCAGTTGCTCTTGCCATTGGTATGTAGACCTATTCTTTGAGATAAGGGTATTCTAAAATAGGAAGCATACTGTTGTAACTTATAAGCATTGTGTGGATATCGAAAATCTTTTGTGATCACTCTATGAAGTGTGGACGCTTGGTCATTAACATTTTCCTTGATGGGCATTAATTTCATTAATGCCCATATTGGTAGCGACACTTAGGCAAAAAGCTCTTTAAAATCTTTTATTTGGATTTTGGAAGGCATATAATTGAGTGGATTGACATTTTTCTGTGAAGTAGCTAGGGCTCGAATGGGTTTTCAGCTCCATTCATCCATGGCTGCATTCTGTGGATGGATCCAGTCTGGTCAGACCTGTACGATCTGTACAGTCCAGATGGTTCAAAAAGCAGTCCAGTTTTTGAACATTTGAGCTTCTAAAAAGTGCATTCCTACCAGTTTTTTGGCCATTTTTATGACACTTTTCTAGCTATTTTTTCTCACACTCATCTCTTCTCCCTCAAGCTTCTGGCTTTTCCTCTCCTTCTTCCTCCTCTTTCTCTTCCTCTTCAACTACCTCTACCCATGCCTCTCTTACCACCTCCTCTTCCTCTACCTCTTCTCTCTGGCTTTCATCCACCTCACTATCAAACTTTACCACCTCCTCTTCCTTTATTTTCTCTATTTGGAACTCCCATCTACCTTTATCATCACTCACCTTGTCACTCTATTTAGTTTTGTATCATGGGTCATCATGTTGAAAGTAGTAAGTCTAAAGTTTATATTTAACAGATTGACTTCTGTGTATATTTCAATGACCATATGAAACACTATTTTATCCAATAAATTTTTGTCTATATTCGGTATCATACTAAATTTGCATACTGGACACATAGTATGATTTATATCTGACTACCTTCCATGCATCAAAGCTATATGTTCCTGACTACACACGATGAAGTCTTAGGTGCTATTGGAGTTAAGCTTAGCAGAATGGCATCAATGTTTGGCGGCTTCCCACAAGCACCTTATTTGTGCTTATTTCTTGAAATCTTTTATCATTGTAACAAAAGGTTCAGCTGTTTCTCCATCAGAAAACTTTTCTGCTGCAAGTTTTTTCTCCAGGTTCAAATGCTAATGTTACACCACATCATACTAACTCCTGTCTATTCTCCAACTCTGGCTGCACATCTGTCCATGTATGGGATGAAGCCGTGTGATGTGTAGCGTATGGTCATACCCTATGATTTATACGCTTCCCATACAATGCCCCCGTTGCAAAAAAATCTGACCGATCAGTGCATGAACAGCAGTCACTTCTAAACCATTTTCTTGCATATTTCCAGTATTTTTCTTCCATGTTTTAGAGGGGAATTTGAATCAAGCTGTTTCCCACTTCTCACTCAGCGGTCTACTTCAGCCATTTTTTTACAAGAGTCTCCCAGCATTTGAACTCACACTTCAAAGTTCATCTTCCTTCTCTGCATCTGCGTCTTAAAGAATCAAGGTTTTACCTCTAACAGTCACCTCTTCCTCTTGAGTCACCCTCTCCCTCTCACTCTTCCACTTCATCTACATCTAGCTCTTCCTCTACCTCTTCTCACTCTCACTCTTGTGTAATGCATGACTCTTATAGCCATGTAACTCTTTTTATATCCATGATGTTTGAACTTTACATGCCTAAATAAGCTGTTGCCTAACTGTTTAGTCAACACCTTATAGCCATTCTAGTTTAAACTCGGACCTCTACCTAGTAAGGGGGCATTGAGCTCTATTCCAACTTGGTGCTGCCAATAATGTGCATATTACAGGAAAAGAGTGAGGTTTTTCTGATCCACAAAAAGAATTGTTATGCATAAAAAATCAGGTAGCAACTTGTTTTCCTTACTAAAAAAGTTTTAGAAATTTGTAACTACTTTTTCTCTTTGAGAAAATCAATGGTTATGAGTATTGGTAGTTATTATAAAATTGTTAGGACTGTAAATGATGTGGTTACTAAATAGAATGGCTCAAAAAAGCTTTGATGAACCTATAGAATCTCATAAGAAGCATGATTCGAAAATTGAAATATTTGGCGGGAAAAACTCATGATCTCAAGTGCTACCTTTCAGAAAAACGCCCTAGGTATTTGCCATATGGGTGAGTGTCAAAATGTTCAAGTTTTCAATATGTTATTATCAAACTAAAAGTTTCACATAAAGTATATACATAATGGTCTTAGCAAAAGCTATCAAGCTGAGACTCCAGACTCACATACCACAGCTTAATCACACTTCCCAAACTCAATTGGCTTAGGAAGAGAGCTGCAACTGCCATGTTATTGTTGAAGCTAATTGGTTCTTGGTTTTTTCTCTTTTTTTTTGGAGGACTCTTGCAGCCTAACATACACTAGATCATCCAACAGATCAAGGTGAGAGAAAGAAAGAAAGAAAGAGTATATTAATGTCTCTAAAGGGCAATGTGGCCTATGAGGCCAAAGCAATACATACAATGATGGTGTGTTTCTCATTTGGAATGAGAAAATATGAAAAACATGTCTATAAGACCGAAAAGTGAAATAGTGCCCTATAAAAAGAAAACATGTCGATGATCTTAAAGTAAAAGTAGAAAAAGGAAACTCTCCATCAATGAGATATCTGTCCTCTAAGGAGATGTATCTCTGCATGGCTGAGGCTTCTCGGCATCTGTCTCTTGTGGCGCTCAATGATGGCTCTAATTTGTTTGTGGTGTGGATGTCTAGGCCTTTGTCCGGGTGGACGTGGGCACCTAGACCGGCTGAGTGCCACTTCTCTATCCAAAGGGACACCTACAAAAGATGAGGTCCAATGATGTACTCCTATAGACTGTGTGGCAGTAGTAGTGGTATATGCCATACTCAATCGTGTAGTAGTGAAAAAGTCAATGACAGCTCTTTGTCTATGTGAGCCGAGCTGTGGGGGCCTCCTAGAATAGTTGCTCTATGTCTCTGGAGCTCCAAGAGGGGAAAACCCAAGCATCTTTGATCCTCAAATTGCATGATTCATCTTAAGGGTCCAAAACCCTCTCAATACAGACAGTGGCATCTGCCTCGTATATCATAATATACCGTGCATCAGTAGATGTAGTGCTTCTCTATCTTTGGCTCTCTATCACATAGTGGACATATGCGTTCCTCTGTCTGTGTGCAATGCATGAGGTAGCTGTGTATCCATGTAACTGGGTCGGGTGATGAAACCATCCTCAGATACTTGAAGAAAGTGGGTCTGGTAGTGTGCCATCCTCGTGCCATGGGGAGAGGGGGGTCCGATCCAATTCTTTTCCATATGTAACCTCAATATGTCTGCTTTGATGACATGATTCAGCTTTGATCGGCTTAGGTCAAGTGTAGGGCAATCTAGGCTATAGTCAAAGGGGGGTAGTCTGTCAATCTACAGCCCATGTAAACTCATCCATGTACTCATCTAAGCATACCAACAATGTCTGTCACCATCTACTGCTGCTAGCCATCTAGAAGCAGGGCTAACCATGGGTATCTATCTTGGGGAAGCTCCCATAGTCTATGTACAAAAAGTTGATAATGCATCCAGGTGTCTATTTAGTCCCTTGGGCAAGCTAGATATAAGTACAATATCGTCTACATAAAGCAGTAATGATATCAATACTCCAGCTAGGCTGGCTCCGGCCCCACTAGTTCTGTCCACGTATTTTGAAATTTCATCTATATACAGCCCAAATAGTGTTGGTGAAAGTAGGCAACCTTGTTTCACCCCAATGGTACTATTGACTGTATCAGAGATGCCCTCAAGTGTGCGTACTCTGCTTGTCACTATCTCATACAAGGCATAGATACTCCATTGTATCTCAATAGGCACAATGATGTCTTGCATTCTTCTCATAAGTCTAGCACACGGCACTATGTCAAAGGCCTTGCGAAAGTCCACAAAACAGTAATAGATCTTTTTCTTGAATGCCTTGTGAAACTAGCCTTCCTTTCATGGATGGGTGGTAAATCCCTGATTACAACTTAATTACAGCAGCAAACAATAAATGTAAATCTGAAAATACAAATTTACCTGCTGATCTTGGACAATGCACACCAGATTGGCCCAAAAATTGGCGCCCCTTTCGGTATTTCATTAGCATTATTGAAGAAGAAGTTGATTTAGAATGGGATTCTCTTGATCCCCTTCACAATCCAAACTCCCCTTGCTATCCAAAGTGACTAGAAAGTTTTCAATCTATTTTGCCCCTTGATTTGGGCACTTAATTGGCCTTCACCCACTTCATAGACGATGGAAATGCCTCAAATTCAATCGCTGGCTAGTCCTCCACTAGAATTCAGCTAAATTTCACCTTCAGCCCGGAAAAATCCAAGTCTTGGAGCTTCCAATTTTTGGCATGCTTCCCGAGATTGCTCCTAAATTAGGGTTTACAACAGAGAAATTTGCAATTTCTCAGCCTTTCATCTACTGCCACATTCGACAAGCTATCATTGAGATATAGATTGCAATTTGCGTTTTAAATTTGTTTCACTTTCTTTCATTATGATAATATCATGATTCATGATTAAAATTTGATTTATACATAACTTGTAATTTGTAAATTGTGGTTGTAGGTGGGCCCCTCAAATGTGGTGCAAGTTGTTATCGACAATGCATTGAATTGTGAGTGCATGGGCCGTTTGCTTGAGGCGGAGTTTCCTACGATTGTGTGGACTCCATGTGCAAGTCATTGTTTAGACTTGCTCATGGAGGACATTGGGAAGCTCAAGTGGGTCAAGAGGGTGGTCCGCAAAGCTACATCAATTGTCACATTCTTCATAGTAAAGGTAAAGTTGCTTGCGATGTATCGTGAGCATAGCACACTAGAGTTGAAGAAGCCTTCTTCAACTCGCTTTGCTTACATGTGGTTGTTGCTGGAGCGCCTTTATGAGGTGTAGTCCGCCTTGCACCAGACAGTGGTGTCCACTCTATGGAATGAGTGGGATGAGCATGAGACAGAGGAGGCCAAAGCCATACAGCGCTGTGCCTTAATGAGCAGTTTTGTCAAAAAGTCCGTGCCGTTATCATTGTCGTGACTCCCTTTTATAGGGTGTTACGTATGAGTGATTGTGAGGGGTCCACCATGGGCCTTCTCATTCACTTCTTTAGAACGGCATTGGCGGAGGCACGTGCTTGTACAGTGATCACAAAGACATAGCGTGCACATGTTTTATAGATAGCAGAGAGGAGATGGGCATGGATGCATAAGCCCATCCATGGTTTTGCTGCATTGGTACATCCGGCCTACAAGTCGCCAGCGGTCATGGATGATAGAGAGTTGCATTCAGACCAGCTTGCTTATTTAACTCGTGTGGTCCCTGTGGATGACCACAATGTAGTGCTAGAGGAGCTAGGATGCTATGCAGATCAGAGAGGGCATGTGGCTTTTGCTTCTCCCACTTGTTGGAGGAGAGAGTCACTTGTGAAGCCTTTATTTTGGTGGCAAAACTTTGGATACACACTAGAGACCCTTCAGCCCTTAGCCATAAGGGGCCTTGCCTAGGATTGCTCTTCGGGTGCATGTAAGAGAAACTAGAGTGCCTAACATTCACACAAAGATTCGTAATCGGCTTAGCACACGACAGTTAGAGCGGCTAGTCTATTGCCGCACTAACTTACGCATGATGAGGGCTATGCTGAGCATAGGTAGTCCAAATCAAGTAAAGTTTAAACACTTAACCATAACATTTAAAATTTGTTGTTTTAACTTTTAAACTTTGAACTTTGAAGTTTAAACTTTATTCTTTACAATTTAGACTTTAGCATTTACAATGATCAATGATCAATCTTACATGCATCACTGCATTGTGTAGGTGAATGTTGATACATTTAAGTTGATGGGCGACACTCTTCCGAGTATACATAAGGAGGTGGATGAGGAGGAGGAGATGATTTTCGCAGAGCTCTATAGAGAGCTTATAGCAATAGATACTCCTGACACTTGCAGTCAGCGTGCTCGTGGGCAAGGAGTTCGAGTAGGTGGTAGCAAGGGCATGGTCATTCAACACCCTCCATCATCGAGGATGGGTGGTTCGAGTGACTTGCAGACATATGTAAGGCGGGGCTCTAGTAGCTCACATCCTATGCCTCATGATGACATCCCCCCCTTGCCTACACAACCGCCACCTAGGGAGCCATGATTTGATAATGATGCTAACCTCATCAGTGAGGATGAGTATGAGTGTGTCTCATCATCGGATGCTGAGGAGTCATCTTTAGACTCTCTTGATGAGCACTCAGATGGTTATGATGATGATGATGATGATGATGATGATGATAGTGATGCCTCATCATAGATTCATATGACATAGGTCTGTCTTTTTTTTTTGTATCAGATATACTAGACTGTAGACTGTAGTTGTATCGCATATTTTGCGTAGCCCATGCGACCGCGATGGTCACCCTCATGTATTCATCTTATTTTGTAATGAAATGGCTAGTTCCACTTTAAACATGTATTCTATGATCTATCATTTAATGTTTTATGTTTTTTTTTTTTTAATCATCTTTTTTTTTCGTACTAATATCGTACCATATCTTATAAAATCATAAGGTACCAATTAGTACCGTATTTTATCGTACCGTACCATATCGTATTTTTCGTACTTGACAACTATGAAGGCTATGAAATGGCTGGGAGATGAGGAAGAAAGCTGTAGAGAGAGAAAATTCAGAGTTTTGTTGCGAAGAATGACTGAAAATCAGTCAAATACAACTGCTGCCCAGCCACAACAGCACTGAATGTTGTTGCCTATAGCTGAGACATCCAAATCAGCTATCACCTTGTACCTGGATGCAATTGCCCAGCTGTGGATGGTTGGAATCTGCAATCGCCCCCTCAAAACTCACTCGTGGTTGGCTACAATGGCTGAAAATAGACTGGCTATGACTGCTCACAGCTCTCCCACATTTGCTACAGCAAGAATCCTCTCATTTTTCCTCTTCTTTAACCTTTTACCAGCCTATATGGGCAAGTTTGCCAAGTGGCAGCCTTCCCAAATGGTTTTTCCAACATGATCCATCATTAAATATTAATTTTCAGCCTTTAATTACTGAAAATTAATCTAATAATTATTTCGGTGCCCAGAAAAATAATTTGACAAGCCAATAATTAAATTGGCTAGGCATCTTCCACTCCCGAGTCTCTATGTGCATAGTACAAGGGAGTTTTGAAAACGGGGGAAACGAAAACGAGAAAAACTGGAGTTTCAGAGTTTTGGCCAAATTTTGGAAAGAGGGAAATGGCGTTTCGGATTGTACACTAAAAAAAATACAATATTATGTGCGTATGTAAATATATCAATGCCTACAACATGTACCCAAATTTCATACAAAAGTCTTTATCTCATATGATTGAAATCATGATTCATTACACATTTCATGAGTCACGAATCACGACTCACGAGTGAAGATTAAGGAGTCAAGACTGAGGACTCAATGGTTGAAACTTAAGAGAGCTTAACACAATTAAGACTCAATTTTCAAAACTTAAGGCAACAAAATGAATTAGAATTTATGACTCATGAATAATCTATGATCTAAAGAGTAGTGAAGACTAGCATCAAGAACAATGGAACAAGAATCAAGATGCATAATAAGTGGGATCAAGATACAATGATACATGTAACTATGTCATGTGAATAATCTGTCAAAACTCCAAAGTCCAATGAGGCTATAAGTATCAACATCAATGAACAACTGGCAACTCTAGTCTGAACCTTTGCACTGCTAAATTGACTCATGTATATCATAAGTTATGACTCAGGACTCATTTGGACTCTGAGGAAGTGTGCACCATCTCCTCATCCGACTCCGAGGACCCTGATTGAGAAGTTGATGAAGCAGCCTCAGCCTCATCCTCAGACTCTAGTTCTGACTCTGCCTGTGATGCACGACCACGTGTGGCCCTCACTCTAACCCTCCTCTGTGCACGAGTCTCATGCACCGGTGCCGATGGCTCCTCATAGAGCATGGAGTAGATATCCCGCTCCTCCTATGGTATCTGCGGATTGTCATGCACCTTCTCTATATTAATCTTGTCAACATTCACCTGTAAGGGTGAACGAGACAAAGATATATCCTATGAGAGGAGATTCAATATGTTCAATGTTCATGCATATTACAATTTACAATCCAACTTCTAAGCAAATTAGCAATGTCAAGTGTCAAGGACTCAAGGTTAAAAAGTTAATTATACATAATACTAATCATTATGAATTTATGTGCGAAGGCTGAGGGGACAAAGCAATTCTCTCAAGAAGTTGGAGATTGCAATGGCAAAACACTAAACACTCTAGTTGTGGGCAGTTGTGAGCTTATTTCTCTTTTTGGTGTAGAAGAGAACTCATGTGCTCCAGTTCCTCTCAGCAAACCCTGAACTACAATCTTGTGAGAGAACCCAAATGGCAATGCGTTTCTATTCAAATTTAAGAGATTGAGGTTAAGTAATTGGCAACTCCTAATATGCATATTGCAAAATCAACATTTGAGTGGGCAATAGATTATAGAACTTTTTACCTAGGTTGCATAATGCATTAGATAATCAAGATTCAAAATATAAAAGTCACCAGACACATACAAAGTAGAAGCACAATTGCCGCATTTCTCCCACCAAGAGACAGGCTGAAGCTGTGTCTCTCAAAGCCTAGGCCAAAATAAAGAGAATGATTACGGAATGCAAGCAAATCATCCTCTGCTCTTCTCATCATATCTATATCATCCCCTGTGAGGCGCCTCATGTACTCCATGAAGCTCTCTAACTCCTCGCTAGTGTACTGCTCCGCGCTATGCCAAAGGGATGTAAGATATGTGCAACAGCATTGATTGGTTTATGGAACCAATCCCATTGTGCATTCCACAGTGCACGAATCTCATCAACCCTATAGATAAAATAAGTTAAAAACTTAGAAGTTAGAATAATGATCAATCATCAAGGAGTCGTTAATACCAAATAATTACATATGTAAAAGTTAAACAAAAACTTACTTGTCTTAGGATAAAAAATTGTTGCGAAGCAAGGACTTGCCAATTTTATCCATATACTCATATAGAAGTCCCAAAGTACTCCCCTCCATATCATTGATGCACAATACAATGTAAATAGGAGTGAGACTTTTCACCAATGCCTCTGCCTCAACCCACCAACTCTCATTTAAAATATTGTGCCTAAAAGCAAGAGCCTTTGGAGACTCTCTCTCACTCCATGTGAGCCATTCCTGGCATGCAATGGTCCCGTATCAAATTTGGACGGACTTGTATCAACCTCTCCAATACAATAAACATATAAGCAAATCTAGTAGTGGAGGGCTTCAATAGCTGAAGTCTGCTATTGGCTCAAAACATGCTTGTAACGGATGCCCTCTTCTTCACAAATCTTACCGTGCTTATTACCGTCTTGAAAATATCATCCACCCAAGATATTTGCCCAACATCTTCAATAAGCAAGTCAAGGCGATGGGATGCATATGAAATCCATACTATGCTAGGAAACTCCTCAAGCATACGTTCCATAGACACACAATTGTTTTCATTATCTGTCACCACCTGCACCACATTTTGGACTCCTACGTCTATGATGACCTGTCGCATGTGCTCCCAAATGAAAGCTCCTGTGATGGTAAGACTTGAGGTAGAGGCATCGATGGCCTTAATGAACATGGTGCCTTTACATGAACATCGATGGCCTTAATGAACATGGTGCCTTTACATGAATATACCAAAACATTGTAAACATTTCTTTGGCACATATCTGACCATCCATCACATAATATTGTGCATCCATATTTCACCCATATCTCCTTCAAGGGCTCCAATTGAGCCTCTATGGATGCTTTCTCATTTCGAAGCTCCCGTGTGCATAATGCATCTGTGGTGGGCCTTCCCACTCACACCCTATGCGGCTTACTAGTGTCTTCTTCCATTGATGTGTAGTGGCCACATTGAAAGGGATAGCACACCGAATAAATAAGCGTGTGAGTTCCCTAGTTGCCTCCACAATTGCCTGCCTCTGAAGTCCTACATGGACACTTGCACTATGCAAGGAGCTCTTTTGCCCACCACCACTAGAAGATGGCAATGGGTTCCTTTTTGCACTTAGACCTGATACGGATATGGATGCATTTCTCTTTTATGGGCCACTGACACCTCCAATTTGGCTAGCGCCACTAGGCCCACTAGCCTCTCTTTGCCCCACTTGTGCTTCATTAGCCCGATGTGGTATTGGATGAGAGGATTCATCCTCTTCTAGCTCAATACCCATACGCTTTCGGCGCCAAAGATGGAGACTTACTGTTACTTCTGCTAGCACATTTGCACAAGGCCTGATGTCTTTGTTAGGAACACATGCCAAATGGTCTTTCACGCGCGTTATACTCCTCGATTTCTCCAATCCACAATAGTTGCACCGCCACTTCTTTGATCCGCTGAAGCCCTCATATCCCTTGATTGGAGTGACGTGCCTCCAATATGAGTCCAGCGCCATGATATGATTAGCCTTTAGGACCTAGGTAATGGATTAAAGGAGAAGAAGAAAGAAGAAGAAAGAAGAAAGAAGAAAGAAGAAAGGAGAAGGAGAAGGGGAAGGGGAAGGGGAAGGGGAAGGGGAAGAGGAAGAGAAAGAGGAAGAAGAGGAAAATGAAGAGAAAGAGGAAGAGGAGACGGGAGCTGGAGGTCCGAGGAGGAGGAGGAGGCGAGAGTTCCTAGAGTGTGCCGCGCACGTGAGTCAGAAAGGAGAACGACTGGAATCGCGATCCGGTGTTGGATAACCAGCTTCGAAACGGGCCGCAGGATTGCAAAACCACGGTCTGCTATTTCCGTTCTAGTCCGTTTCAGCACTGCCGAAATGGCGTTTTGGGATACTATGTCTCTATGCCATCTTTGACCATTAGATTGGTGTTAAATACCATTAAACACCACATCTCTAGTGTCACCAACTGACACTTATGGCCAAATGAATGACCTAGACCAAACAATTGATACCAGATACCACCAAGTACCTGTGCAACATAACTTATAGCAACTTTTACCTTTGACATCTTGTGATTTTCTCAGGTCCTGAGCTCGTAAATTTACTCTAACCCTAGTTACACATCACATGTGCAACACAACATTTACTTAATCATGTGATTAAAAATTAATCCATATGTTAAGTGAGGTTTCAAAAATACATGTCCTCATGACAACCCTCCCCCTTGAAATCCTTGCAATTGTCCTCGATTGCATTGCCAAATGCATCAAAAGTAAAGTACTACACTAGAATTTCCATAGGGCATCATAGTCGACACAACATTGCGCACTGCTATTCAACCATTCCATATGCCCAACATATGCTGAAAATTACCAGCCAACATAACATACCATAAGACTCACAAAGAATCTCAAAAACATTGCCAGATTATCATGTGACATGTCCATTTCTCATGAGCTCAACTCATCTAGCAAAACCAAACCATAGTATAGCGAAAACCAAGCATAAACCATGGCTGAAACATCAATGGCATCATAAGACATGTTGCTGCCAACAAATCCAGCTGAATACCACTAAATATTAATGATCATACGCTGAAAACCAACATTCGATAATCAGCCCCTGATGATCATTAACTGATGCTACACCAAGCATAACCAATGCCATACCAAGTCTAACTGATTACACACCGAGTATAATGGATGCAAATGTACAGTTTCAGAGCTATAGTGAAAACCATACCGATCTGCATACCAAACATAGTGACTAGTACACTGAATAGTGATCTCTTGGCAAACATACTGTTCAGCTACAGTACCTTGAATGTATGCTGAATACATTCGAGATCCACTACTTCTAGAGTTGTCCATTACTGAGGAGCGGAGATGCTAGCTCCCTCACGAGCATCAAGTAATACTCTGGACCTCTGCTCTACTGAACTTGATTGAGCCCGTCGGCTCTAATTAGAAAGCATCGAGGTAAAGTTGCAACAACTGAGGATGGTCTGCCAAGTCATCCTCCTCCATCCATTTGGCATCCATTGGTGAATAATTCTGAAACTTCACCAAGTACCTTCTCGAACCCTTACCCTAGATCTTCCTCTCTGTGTGCCAAAATGTGCTCTGGTACTAGTATTTCATTGAGCTCTTCAACCCTGAAAAATCCAAGTCTTGGAGCTTCCAATTTCTGGCATGCTTCCCGAGATTACTGCTAAATCCTAATTTCTGCTATAAATTAGGGTTTACAACATAGAAATTTGCAATTTCTTATCCTTTAAGGGTCCAAATGTTGAGATATTCAAAGCAAGGCTGTGAAATGGCTGGAAGATGAGAGAGAAAATTCAAAGTTTTGTCGTGAAGAATGACTGAAAATCAATCAAATGCAACTGTTGCCTAGCCACAACAGCATTAAATGCTATCTCCTACAACTGAGACATCCAAATCAACTGTCACCTTGTTCGTGGATGTAATCGCCTCCTCAAAACTCACTTGTGGCTGGTTGCAATGGCTGAAAATAAGCTAGCCATGGCTGCTCACAGCTCTCCCACATTTGCTATAGCAAGAATCCTCTCGTTTTTCCTCTTCTTCAGTCTTTTACCAGCCTGTATAAGCAAGTTTGCCAAGTGACAACCTTGCCAAATGGTTTTTCCAGCATTATCCATCATTAAATATTAATTTTCAGCCTTTAATAATTGAAAATTATTCTAATAATTATTTCAGTGTCCAAAAAAAAAATCTAATTGGCCAATAATTAAATTGGCTAGGCATCTTCCACTTCCGGGTCTTTATGTGTCATCTTTGATCATTAGATCAGCGTTAGGTACCATTAAACACTACATCTCTAGTGTCACCAACTGACACTTATGGCCAAATGAATGACCTAGGCCAACAATTGACACTAGATACCACTAAGTTCTTGTGCAATATAACTTATAGCAGCTTTTGCCTTTGATATCCCGTGATTTTCTCAGGTCTTGGGCCCGTAAATTTACTCTAATCCCAGTTGCACCTCACATGTGCAACATTTACTTAATCATGTGATTAAAAATTAAACCACATGCTAAGTGAGGTTTCAAAAATACATATTCTCATGACACCTTGCCTTCTTCGATGATTGCTCTCAATGTAAAGATATGGTCTAGAGTTATATATCCCCTCTTGAAGGTAGCATGGCCTTTTGATCTCAGGCCATACATCTCAGCCCATTCACTCAATGCTTGTTTCACATATATTTTGGCCAGCATGTGTCCAATCATGATTGTTCGATAGTTACTAAGTAGCGCAAGGTCTCTACTCTTAAAGAGCAGCACAATAGTATGGTCTGACCAATTGGTTGAAAATCCCTCACAGATTGCCCTATTAAAGATGTGAGCCAATGCTAGTGCCAAGATATCACAAGCATGCATGAAGTGTTCTACTACTAAACCATCATGATGTTGAGCTTTCCCATTTTTCAGTTTCCATATGGCATTCCTCACTTTTTTTCCTATGAAAAATCTGAAATTTGTTGGTCTTGAGGTTGAGGGGAGTGGCATAGGCTCTTGGCCAGGAACATCATAAAGTGCGCAAGCATATTTATGCCAATCATCCAATCTAGTAATTTGTATAGATGGCATGTCTCATGCATCCTTTTCCATGCTCTCTTGCTGCCTTGCCCCAAGAACACGGAATACATTTTTGTTTCTAGTTTGCTCAGGTATTCGCGCTTCTTTTTGCGTACCAATCGTTTGAAGAGTGTGCATGCGTGCTTGTGTATACATATGCAAGTGCCAACTCTCGCTGAAAACGTGCTCGTGTCTCTTTGCACTCATCATCATACCAGCCATTCAATGGCACATTACCTGGTGGAGGCTTATCTGACGGTGTAGTGTGTGGGAAAGCATAGGCTGCTGAAGTATGTATTATCTCGGCCAGTTTCCTTGTAAACTCATCCAAAGAGGCCCGTGTGTCTAGCTCCCTTTATGCATCTTGCATAGCAGTGTAGTATGTGTGAGGTCGCTTCCACAAAATCATAGCATGGTAATTTTGGTATGTGTGACTGTATCTCAAGGATATGCTCATATTGCATTGTGAAAGCTACAATAGTATGGTCTGTTGCTAATCAGATTGGTTTGTTTGAGATTTCAAAGCTTTTTATGTCAGGTAGTGAGTCGGGTGATCCAATCAAGTAGTCCGTTGTGCTTGACCCTTTCTTATTATTCCAGCATGTGACACCATTAGATCCTAACCAATCTGGTAGCCCATTAAGGATGGCCAAACCATGTGTACTTCCCAATGCCAATAGGTGTGTTCCATATTCTATTATCTCTCTATATTGGCCTCATCTAACTAATCCACTTCATCTAATGCAATATCTTTGAACAGCTCATTGCTAGTGTCAAAGAAAGCAAATTGGTTGCTTCTTGTGTGTGCATTAAAGTTTCTGCTAGTAAAACATCCCCAATACTCATAAAACTCATTTTGTCCTCATATAGTGGTGTATACGGGGATGCCTCCTATGCAAGGGGGAAAGTAGCATATGGCAATATATATGTCTCGGGTTCTATTTGTACATAACCTAATCCAAATGTATCTTGCCTCTGCATCTCTATGTACCACTTAGACTGCATCTCAGAGCTCTTCTTTAAATAGAATTGCCACACCTGATCCCCTCATCCCTCCAAGCCTCCTAGGCTGAGCACAATATGCACTTTCCCATCTATATCCATATACATCAAGTAGGCAGTTGTCTTTACATCAGTGTATCTCAATATACATAGCAATGTCTATCTTCTTTGAAAGTATCCTCAAAATAACCTGCATCTATCTTAAGGGAGCTATTGCAATTCCACAATGCAAACTTTAGTGTCTCATAGGCCATGCACCGTCATGTTGTCCTTTTCTCTATGATACTGACTCTTCCATCTTTGTGGACAGCTCATTTACCTACTTTTTCATGCCTCTAGAATATGTTGCATGTTTTTCCTCCTGTGGACTATCTAGGTTCGGGTAAGGTCTTCATGTAGGTAGATCTTTTCTCCTTTGAGAGAGATCCGCTTGGAGAGGAAGGCTCTCTTCTTTTCAAGTCTCCAAACTTCAAGGTGAGAACTTTTGTTTTTGTATGGTTTTTCCCAACTCGCCAAGCCCCAATGATGGGTACATTTGTAGCCCTAATTTTGGTGGCAAGAGCTGTAGCATCTTCAATTGGGGAGCTTTTTCATCTATTCCAACCACTCTTACGTGGAGTGTGCATGCCCATCTTTTTACCTCTTCTTCCAAGGTGGCATTCATAACTTCCACTTTGTTGCCATGCATTCCTTTGTTCCTTTTTGCCACATCTATCCATTCTACACTTTCTTTGACAGCATTCTCAACATTCTCCATTTTCTTTTGGATGCCTTCCATCACACTTGCATAGGTATGCATATCCTTTTTTAAAACATCCATTTCTTTTTGCAGCTCCGGTTTGATTTGTAGTTCCTTTTGTGCATCCAATTTCTTTTTGCATTCCTCTAGTTCTTTTTTTAGGCTAGATATCATTGAGTCTTTCTATGCCATGTGTGCATCCTGTGTTTGTTGTATCTCTTTTTTTGGTTCCTCCATTTCAGCTCAAACCCACTTTTGTATATCACTTTCCATTTCCTTCCTCATGATACTCATTTCAGCATGGAGCATAGTCAACATCTCCTAATATAGTGTTTCATTTATTTTGTGGGATGTCTTCCCATATCTACTTGACCTTGGAGAGACATTCCAATCTCGGGTTTTACGCCCATAGGTTTTGTATCTCGGGTTCTTTGTCAGTGTATGAAACATTGTTTCCATGGTTGGTTTTGTGATTCCTTCATTTGTGAGAGAGGGGATTTGAGATCATATTCATAGCTTGCCACATATGATCCTAGAGATTTGTATCATCTAGCCTCCCAACCGTAGTTGAAGAGAAGATGAGGCAACCTCTTCTCTTCAATTATCATTTGAGGTCAAAGTATAGCCATACCTTGGGATAGAGGTGACAACTTTCTTGGGGAGAGTTCTCCACACAAGTTACTACTACTGTGGAAGAGTGGGTTTTTTTTTTAAAGTGGATTTGCATGAGGCCTTAGAAGAGCCATTACCATGATAGAGACTACAATGAAGAGAGTGCCTCTTGAGTGAAGGACAACCACTACCACCTCTCAAACCTAGATTAGCTTCTTTCTATAGGAGACTACCAACTTGGAGTGATTTTGTGACCAATAGAGAGGTTTTCTAATTATCGTGGAGGAGGACAGCAGTCTTATTGGGGAGGACTTGGATTAATGAGAGTTTGCATGGTGCTCTCATTAGACAACTAGAGTAGTGGCTCATTGTGGTAGGAGATGGTATGCAGGTATGGACCTAGTTATTTGCATAGTGGATGGATGGATACATTAGGACTATCAGAGGAGGCCTTTATAGGGAGATTACAGGGGGATCCCAAGGGAATGATGTGGACAATCTTGCAGCATTACCTTTTTGGGATACATGACCATGTTGGGAAGGATGATCTAGATGAGCAAGAGCAAAGTGGTGCCAACTTCTATAGGGCATCTCTTTACCCTTCTTGGCTGGATTTTGAAAGAGATTGAACGATAGCTTCAAACCTAAGAACATCTTTTTTTTCCAAGAAAAGAAATTCTATTAATAACACCTCAGATGAAATCTTCGAGGTAAATCCAAAGGTCAATAGCATGGCTAGACCTCGTAATCCATCTTAACCAAACAATGATGCTAGAAATCAACTCCCATCTACGATAGTGTTTCTCTGTCCACAATGTCCTTCAGTAATCTAGTATGCAAATGTGCTCCAACTGCTGACCAAACACAAGAAATGAGTAGCTCCCTTGAAAATCTTCATGTCTACATATCGGGCCTTTGTTCATGACTCAAGCTATTACTTCCCAGGTTGCTACCACAGTCTCACTTGTGGCATGAAAGGCCATCCTGATGGTTCTCCTCTACACCTCCTAGGCTCGAGGGAAATCCATAACGCCTTTGGGTTTCCTTTATCTCTCTAGCACCTTTGGGTCTCCTCTCTCTCCTCATCTTGTACATGCTATATTACTCAAAAGGCTGATTACAATGGAGTGCTCATGCTCAACAGACTAGCTAGAGCTGATGCAAAGTCACGAATACATGATGTATGCAAGCCTCTTAAGGTGGTCTGGGGGGGATGGCTGGGGCTGCTTGCTTGCATCATGAAGAACAGGTCCTAGGCACCCTAGGTGTGCAGAAAGTGAAAACGGAGCTCCTGACGAGCTCGAGACTCTCCCTGCACCTCGTCCCACTAGCCGTGGAGGGGGTGGATAATGGAGGTCCAAAGCTCAGCCAAAGTCGCCTGTACTAAAAGGCACTCCCCGCCAAAAACCTCCTAACAGCGTGTCTTCTAGATGTACCATCCTGTAAGACTCCCTACTACGATCTCCCATACCTCTGAGCGGTCTGCTGTGGACTCCAGTACTTGGTGGCTGGGTAAATCCTCCAAGCTAACCATTGCACAAGACCCAACCTCAATGATGAAAATCCTGTCCCGCATCCCGGCCTCATACAAAAGGTGGCGGCCTTGGCTGACTGCCTGCCAGCAAAAAGCTCCCCACAAGATACATCCAAGGCTGGGTGCGAGACGGCGGATAATGCGGCAGACTCCTCTCCACATGAGCTGTACTGCCTCAAAGGTGTTGTGGGCAGTGTTTACACCCTTCATCCTACTACATTTGGGCTAGCCAACTCCTGACCGCCAGACCTTCATATGCAAAAATCCATAGGAAATATGATATCCTCCTTGGCCTCCAACTATCCCATAGGTGGCGCCAAGAAGTCCGACAAAAGACATCCATGATGCTCTGCTCCGCCCAGTACCTGCTACGCGAAGGCGCCCAATCTATGTCCTCTTGCATCAGTACATGTTTGCCAATCTTGGCTGTGTACTCCAAGAACCTCAGTGGCTTCTTGGCGACCGCAGTGGCCGGCCATAGCCACTCTCCAGGGGCCCATTCCAACTCATCAAGTGGCCTGCTCTCCCTTATCCGGAGGTGCCACTCCCGAAACGGAGGCACTCTTCAGGGCAATGACCTTTTGGCACAGACTATGGGAACTTTCACGCCATAGATACTCTAGACTGGCACTAATCTCATCTAGACAACTAGCAACAGGAGGTGAAAAGAACTGTTGGTTTTCACAAATGGCTATTTGGATGAGCCTACATGGTTTGGATATTGACTTTCACCTTTGGATTATAACCTTGACTGCCCTACACTTTCTCTCAGTCGATCAGAGTTGAACCAAGTGATCAAAGTTGATATCATGAGGATTGAGACAGCAAGGACATGGATCCATCCACCACTCCCTTTAGGATCAAGGATGGAGTTCTACAGGAGTCATTTCTTGTGACTCTCTAATGATGGTTTCACTATTCGGCCAGCATATATGGACACCCATCTCTCCCATAGTGTACGGGTTGCTATCGGACAGATTCGCACCTCCTCGCATAGGCTTCAGATGGAGACAGACAGATGGAAAAATACCCTAGCAGAGGATAGGACTTGCTAGCTTTGTGGTCGAGAGCCTGAGATAGAGGAGCACTACATATGCAGATGCACAATATACTATGACATACGAGGATGGTACCAGTGCCTCTTCCGTGATGGATTTGGACCCCTTCGTCGCGTCATGGAGTACGAGGACCAAAGATGCCTAGGCCTTTTCCTCCTGGAGCTCGAGAGGCGCCGAATTGCACTAGTGCGAGACAGGAGGCCAGCTCACCCAGAGGGACACACACAGAGAGCAATGACAGGCTCCTACAGAGCCAACCCTACTAACACTACCAGTTAGCAGAGACAGAGCCACCCCGCCAGACACCTTACAGGCCACATCGTGGAGACACATTGGATAGAGCCATTTCTCTTTGTCGAGCATGATGACCTCGTCTACTAGGACCACGTCCGAGGAGGCCACACCACAGTCGGATTAGAGCCATTATCACGAGACACCAAAGACTCACCACCATGCATATCAGTGAAGCAGCTAGGGACTGTATCATAGCTGAGATCATGTGAAGACCTTGAGATCACCAGCTATAGCCCATAGTCTCCACCGCACTTTTGTACATGGTTCTATCAAATTTGGTTCTCCTTTCCTTTCCTTTTTTCTATCAATGGAACAACACCACACATGGTTCAATCCTAGTATAGTCTCATCGTATAGTTATTTTTAGTATTGTTTCATAGGCCACCCACTTATTTGTAATGTTATCTTTACCTTACTGATGAGATGACATTAGACATGGATGTACTCTAGATTTTGTCTCATAGGCCACATTGGCCTTATGTAGACGTTAATATCTCTCTCTCTCTCTCACTCTCTCTCTGTGGAGCTCGAGAGGCGCCGAACTGCACTACTACGAGACAGTAGGCCAGCTCACCCAGAGGGACACACACAGAGAGCAGTGGCAGACTTCTTCTACAGAGCCGACCCTACTGACACTACCAACCTAGCAGAGACAGAGCCACCCCGCCAGACACCTTACAAGCCACACCGTGGTGTCACATTGGATAGAGCCACTTCCCTTCGTCGAGCACGACGACCCCGTCTACCAAGACCACGTCCGAGGAGGCCACACCACAGTCGGATTAGAGCCATTATCACGAGACACCGTAGACTCACCACCAAGCATATCAGTGAAGCAGCTAGGGACCGCATCATAGCTGAGAGCTGAGATCATGTGCAAATCTTGAGATCACCTACAGCCCATAGTCCCCACTACACTTTTGTACATGGTTCGATCAGATCTGGTTCTCCTTTCCTTTCCTTTCCTTTTCTATTGATGGAATAACACTACACATGGTTCAACCCTAGTATAGTCCCATCATATAGTTATTTTCAGTATTGTTTCATAGGCCACCCACTTATTTGTGATGTTATCTTTACCTTACTGATGAGATGACATTAGACATGGATGTACTCTAGATTTTGTGTCATAGGCCACATTGGCCTTATGTAGACGTTAATATATCTTTCTTTCTTTCTTCTCTCTCTCTCTCTCTTTTTTTTCGTAAAAGGTAATTGTATTAATTACGAAAAAAGGTACAAGGTTACATGATTACAAGATACACGATGGCTCTAAGCCACCGTGTGTGAACTTGTCAGTACAAAACACGGACTGAGATACACAAGTCACGGCAAAGACATAGAGGAAATTGCCCTATGCCAGGGAAGCAAGTCTTCCCGGGGGAGCAAGTCAGAGTGTCAAATGAGATCTATCTGCCAAAGCAAGAGGCCTTTAAGCCTGGCAATGTGTCCCGGAACATTAGAGGCTGACTCAAAAAGAAAAGCATTCCGAGTAGTCCAGTTATGCCAACATCCCCAGTATCTGAGAAAATGGAACAAGGTCTTCATATGCAACTGTGCCGGTGCGGGGTATTTTGGGCGTGCAAAAACCCAATCGAAAGGACTCATTGAGAAACCAACCACAGCTCACCAAACCACAGACAAAAGCGACCAGATTTTCTTAGCAAGAGGGCAAGAGATAAATCGTTGATGGGCCAATTCCACAATAGTGGTGCAGAAGAAACAGTTGCCGTTAGAGATTCAACGCTTGGAAAGGGCCGAGGCAAGAGGAAGACCACCAATCATTACCCTCCAAAGAAAGACCTTGCATTTGAAAGGTGTCTTGTTCACCCCAGCCCTCCATCACAGTTGCCTTCCACCATGACTGAGATTTCCGCAACCCCCATACAGTATTAGCTTTAGGGACCAGCCATTGATGATCTTTAATTAGAAGATGGTACACCTAGTTAGCCGACGCATTTTCCAAATTTAACTGACCTGCAAGGACCCAGTCCTGCCAAGGGCGATCCATAGCAAGGGCAGGAAAGGGTTGCCTGCTCTGGGGCACTGACAAAAGCTGTTCCCATAAATTATGGTATCCACGAGGGATTCGGAAAAGCCTCCTAGCAGTACGAAATGATATGAAGACATTACAATTGGCAAGGGTGGCATCTGCAACTGAGGTCAACCCCAAACGGGCCATGCGGTTAAATTTTGGTCTAAGCTCCTGTTTGCCTTCCCATGAAAGTAATCTCGAGGCAGCCAGCAATTCCAGTTGAAAAGAGTTAGTATTTACGCGGTCCTCCGCTGGAGACCAATGCGCCTTCTGAAGAACCAATTGCCAGGAGCCGACCAAATGAACAAGCAGAGATGAGGAAGGACTCGAAAACCGAGAGTTTGCATTAAGCACATGCCATCAGGAGCCTCGAATTTGTGTATTCCCATGCAGAAGCCCGCGGTCCTCAAGAAAATAACGGGCTATAGTGGCCCACGGGTGATGCTCCACACACATGGCACGAAAAAGAGATCAACGAAGTGCCAGCATATGAGTTTGGGCATCCAAAATAGCCCCACCACCCAGGTGTTTGGGGGTACATGTATGCGACCACGAAATCCACGAAATACTGGCATGCAATGAATCCTTCTTCCATAACATGAAACGAATGGGCCGGGTGAGAGCATTCAAAGTAGTAGGAGTCCAATGCAGCAATGGTAAGAAATATGTGAGCATTGGCAGCATAATTATTTGAGCCACTTTGAGGCGAACATGGAAGGGCCAAGCTTGCGACTTCCAATAGAGAAAATTCGCTGTCAGTTTCTGCGAAATCCACTGTAGTAGTTGTTTTGACCGAACATCAACACCCAAAGGGTACCCAAGATGCCTGACAATGGAACCATGGGGCACAACCTGTCCCTGCCAGCCCAATGACTGTAAATCGGACTCTGTACAACTTAGAAGAGCCGATTTGAAAGTATTGATACGAAGACCAGAAGCCTGACCAAAGAGCGTCCAGACATCTAATGCCTTGCAAATATTGTCCTTGTCCGCACGTAAAACCATAAAACTATCATCTGCCAAAGATTGACTAACGAAGTGCTGACCAAAAGGAAAAGACAATCCGGCCAACTGAGCAGAAGCTGCCATGGAGGATAACATCGACAGAACCAGATGAGTTGCCACAGGGCAAAGAAGAGAGGACTCAAAGGACAACCCTGTCTCACAGAACGTGCCAGGACAAAGGGCTCTGTAACACCACCATATAGCATAACTCGCGAAGAGGCCGCCGCACTAATGGTGTAGATCAAGCGGGACATCCGAGTGCCAAAGCCCATCGTTGACATAAGTTCTACAATGAAAGACCAGTCTAAATAGTCAAACGCCTTTTCGAGATCCAATTGGATCAATACCACTTCCTGACTAGGGTGCCTTGCAGAGTCAATAGCCATTTGCACATTTAAGATATTATGCAGAATGTTGCGGCCCTTAATGAAACCAAATTGAAGAGGATGCACAATGGCTGGAAGATGTTTGTGGAGCCGATTCGCCAGCACTTTGGAAAAGATTTTATACATTGAACCCATCAAAGAGATTGGTCTCCAATGTTGCAACCTTGACAGCGAAGAAACCTTTGGAAGCAATTTGATAAGCCCTTCTTTTCATGAGGAAGGCATGAACCCTGTTTCCCAAACCTGCTGAAACATAGCCATCAATGGCTTTACCAGTTGGGTAGCAGAGCTCTCAAAGAATTCATTGGTGAGACCATCCCAACCGGGACTTTTATCCTTAGGCATGTGCAACAAAACATCCATAACCTCCTCCTCACAAATATCAGACTCCAAAGTAGTTTGCATATCAAGTGGAACCTAATGTCGGACCAGATCATAGAAGACTGAACGTGCATGCGTAACCTGGTCAGAAGGTGACTGAGAAGAACCAAGAAGCTCCAGAAAATAATTCCTGCACATATTAACAATAGTCTGAGGGTCAGTGACCATTTGACCCTCTGAATTCCCTAGAGTATCAAAAGCCAACTTAGCAGGTGGGCCCTTTGAACCATCGGTATATACTTTCCTAGCAAACTGATTATGGGGAGCAGAAGGAACCATAGTACGCGCAGCGTGCTCTAAAGACATCATCTCTTTCCTGCGCATATACGTGCGCATCGAATCGACATTAGGCCCAAAAGCTCCCAGGCCAGCATCAACCTTTTTACCTTTTTTGGGACGTGCCTCTACCCAGTCATTGCCACGGGAATCCAAACCTGAAGCAGGTTGTTTACCTTTATCCAGAACTTTCTGTGGTGGCTGGGGTGCATCCTGGGACGGAGCATCAAGCACCATGTCTTCCATCGGCAGCGCAACATGCTCATCATCTGAAGATGGTTTCTTCTCTGGGCATTCGGCCATAAAATGCCCCAATTTTCCACACGAAAAGCAATGTCGTGCAAAGTTGCCCCATTTCAAACGAAAGTTCAAAGGATGCATGCCAGAGCAATTAATACAAAGCCATGTAGTCCTTTTCCTAGCAGTGTCCCATAGCATACACAAACGGTTGCGATTCATGGCCCTTAGGCTCGGGGGGACCAGAACAGTTTCCACAACGGCCATGGCATCCTTTAACTACGGCCAATAGACAGCCGGGCAATTTTCCACTTCAACCCACACCGGGCATTCACGTTGAAGGAGGCGTTGAAAGTCTGCCATAGGGCGCCATGGCACAACATGGACCAAACGGCGATCAAAGAACAATGGCAGTTTAGACAAAAGCTCAACCCGATGCGCCTCAGATTTCAACAGTACCTCATAGAAGCCTCGGGGCCCAACAAAAATCTCCTCAGCACACTCCCCCTGTAGTAAATGATGCAGCCACTGGCGAATGTGGGAAAGCACTGGAATCCTGCCAGTAAAGAAGAGTATAACAGCACGGTTGTAAAACACCGAAAAAGAGCGCAAGACACTTTTCGGGTCCACCGTGGCTTCCAAAGCATCGTCAATTCTAGAGTCAAAAAACGCTGCATGATTGTGTTGGACTCACTCGCCAAGCAGCGTGTTGGCAAACTCCAGTAAATGCTCCCAGTTAATATCCTGTGAATCCATAGAGTCGGAGGCAACCTGAGCATACGAATGTTCGTGATGATCCATTATCTCTTCTGACGTATGCTTGGAGCATTTGCCCGCAAGCTGGAAGTCTGGACCAGGGGGCATCTCCTCCGTACACGGAACCATGTCCTTTGGTTCCTCTGTATCAGAATCCAGACCAAGGGCTGCCACCGTTTGGTCGATAAAAGCCAAATCCAATCCAGCCATGGTGTTTCAGTACGTGTGCAGGTCGGAGGCCACACCAAGAGCTCACGGAAGACCAAGACAGCACAGGCCTCTCTCTTTCTTTCTTTTTTTCGTAAAAGGTAATTGTATTAATTACTCCCATAAATCACGGTATCCGCGCGGGATCCTGAAAAGTCTCCTAGCGGTCCGAAACGATGCGAGGACATTGCGAGTAGCAAGGGTAGCATCCGCAATCGAAGTCACACCCAAACGGGCCATGCGATTAAATCTTGGTCTGAGCTGATGTTTATCTTCCCATGAAAGTAATCTGGATACTGCCAACAATTCCAGCTGGAAAGAATTAGTCTGCAAGCGATCCCCTACTGGATGCCAACGGGTCTTTTGGAGCACCACTTTCCAAGATCCGACCAAGTGCTGTAACAAAGAGGAAGAGGGACTGGAAAATCGAGAGTCAGCATTAAGGACATGCCACCATGAGGCCCGAAGCCGTGTATTGCCCTGGCGGAGGCCGCTATCCTCAAGAAAATAACGGGCTATGATGGTCCACGGGTGATGATCCGCACACATGGCACGAAAAAGAGACCAACGAAGAGCCAGCATATGAGTTTCTGCATCCAAAATAGCTCCACCACCCATGCGCTTAGGGGTACATGCATGTGACCATGAAATCCAAGAAATGCCTGCCTGTAGTGAATCTTTCTTCCATAGCATGAAACGAATGGGATGGGTGAGAGCCTTCAAAGTAGTGGGTGTCCATGGCAGTAATGGCAGGAAATACGTCAACATTGGTAGCATAATTGTCTGAGCCACTTTGAGGCGGACATGGAACGGCCAGGCTTGCGACTTCCAATACATAAACTTCGCGGCCAGTTTTTGTGAAATCCACTCCAACAGGTCCTTTGGCCGTACATCCACCCCCAATGGGTATCCAAGATGCCTGACAATGGAGCCACGGGAAACCACCTGGCCCTGCCAGCCTAACGATTGTAAATCCGGCTCTGTGCAACTGAGAATGGCCGACTTAAAGGCATTGATGCGAAGACCAGAGGCTTGACCAAAGAGCGTCCAAACATCTAATGCCTTGCGAATGTTGTCCCTGTCCGCCTGCAAAATCATAAAGGAGTCGTCAGCCAAAGATTGGCTAATGAAGTGCTGCCCCAAAGGAAGAGATAACCCTGCCAGCTGGGCAGAAGCCGCCATGGAGGATAGCATTGAAAGGACTGGGTGAGTCGCGAGGGCAAAGAAGAGAGGGCTCAAAGGGCAACCCTGTCTGACCGAGCGTGCAAGGACAAATGGCTCTGTAACCCCACCATTAAGCATAACTCTTGAAGAAGCCTCAGTACTGATGGTGTAAATCAATCGAGACATCCGGATACCAAAGCCCATAGCCGACATAAGATCGGCAAGGAAAGACCAGTCCACACAATCAAACGCCTTTTCCAAGTCCAATTGAATCAAGACCACTTGCTGATTGGAGTGCCGCGCATAGTCAATAGCCATTTGCACATTTAAGATATTATGCAAAATGTTGCGGCCCTTAATGAACCCATACTGGAGAGGGTGCACAATAGCTGGAAGGTGCTTGTAAAGCCTATTTGCCAGTACTTTGGAAAAGATTTTATACATCGCGCCCATCAACGAAATTGGTCTCCAGTGTTGCAGCTTTGACGGCGAAGGGACCTTGGGAATCAGTTTGATAAGGCCTTCTTTCCATGAAGAAGGCATGACCCCTGTTTCCCAAACCTGCTGAAACATGACCACCAAAGGCTTTACCAACTGCGTGGCCGAGTGCTCAAAAAATTCATTAGTGAGACCATCCCAACCAGGACTTTTATCCTTAGGCAGGTGCAACAAGACATCCATAACCTCCTCTTCGCAAATATCCGCCTCCAAAGTGGCTTGCATATCAAATGGGACCTGCTGGTGGACCAGATGGTAGAAGACCGAGCGGGCATGCATAACCTGGCTGGACGGCAAGGAAGAGGAACCAAAAAGATCCATAAAATAATTTCTGCACATATTGATAATGGTCTGTGGATCAGTGACCATACGACCTTCCGAATCCTGGAGTCGCGTCATATTTTTGCGGGCCGGAGAAGCATGCAAGGCGCGAAAGAACTTATGAGACTGGCAGGCACTATCTTGCAATGTGTCAGTCAAGTTTTGCAGCTTGGCTTGCTGATAAGATTTCAAGCTAAATACTTGAATAAGATGGGCCAAACGCCTCTCCAGGGATAGTAGAAAATCATCATCTGGGGAGCTCAGCAGCAAGGAACGGACCAAGGCCAATAAGTCCTCTGCTACATGTCGACGACGGCGACAAAGAGAGGCATTATGAATCCCATACTGCCGAGCAACGCGCTGCACATTAGAGAGCAGGCGTGCGAACGAAGCCAAGCCCTCAGAGGCGAAGTCCAATAAGAACCTCTCAATCAATTGCTGCATATAACCCTGAAAAATTGGATGCTTCAAATAAGAGGAATTGAAGCGTAAAGGGAGCTTATTCAGCAACTGCCTAAAAGGTCCAATGGGTTGAGCCCGCATCTCAAGCTGGAGGGGGAAATGATCTGACAACGCATATTGCTGCAAGACCATCTCTAGCATCTCGGGAAGAAAATCATCCCCCTGCATGATATACATTCTGTCCAGTCGCGACCAGGTGGTCGCATATTGTGCAGAATGAAAAATGAAACCTGAAACAGAAGGGTGAAGCCACGACCAAAGATCTTGCTTAAGTACGTGCAAAGCAAAGGAGTTCCACACCCGGCTTTCTGGCGTATCCATGACCGAATGCCCTGAGGTGGACTGAGAAGAGTCAATACACATATTGAAATCTCCCATCAAAAATCCCCTGCGACCAAGTGCCATGGAGCCCTGCAAAGTCGACCATAGATCCCGTCGGGATGCGGGATCATTCGGAGCATAGAGCCCTAGCAACCAGAAAATTTCTCCTTCAAATAAGACTTCGATCACCAGAAATCGGCCGTGCACATCGTTTTTAACAAGAACAGGCTGGTATTTCTCATGGACAATCATTAGCACGCCCGAGTAGTGCTTAGTAGGTGTCCCTGCATAAAACAGACGGAATCCATGGCAATCCACAACTTTTCCTGCCTCACCATGACTTTTGTGCTCCACTGCACACAATACATCCCACTGGTTCTCATGCAAGACAGACCACATGGTATGTTGCTTATGGCGAGAGCAAATGCCTCGCACATTCCACGTGGCAATCTTCATATATTTTCAAAAAAGGAAGTCAGGAACGAGGCGCCTGTTGCCTCGATTGCACCTTTTCCGCGAGGGCATCCAGGACACCCTCATCCAGAAAAATCAGCCAATATTGCAAACGAATTCGGGCGACCTGCTTTAGAGGTAGAAGGGAAATCCACTGCCTTGGGAGTAGGGCGGGGATAACGCCTATCCCAAGGTGTAATCACATTACCTTTTGCATCAAATGCCAGCTTAGCAGGTGGGCCCTTGGGGCTTGCTGAATAGCCTTTCCTTGAAGACGGATAACGGGGGGCGGATGGGGCCATAGTACGCGCATCCTGCTGTGGGGTGACCATGTCTTTCCTGCGCGTGTACGTGCGCACAAAATCCAGAGAAGCATTAGGCCCAGCATCAGCCAGGCCTGCGTCCAACTGTTTACCTTTTTTTTGTCGTGCCTCAATCCAGTCAGTGTTAGGAGAATCCAAACCCCGGACCTGTTGTTTGCCTTTATCCATGACAGTAGGTGGCTGAAGGGTCTCCTGTGCCGGGGCATCGAGCACCATGTCATCCTTGGGCTGCACAACCTGCGCCTCCTCAGAAGACGGTTGCCGTTCCGGGCATTCGGCCACAAAATGCCCTAGTTTACCACATGAAAAGCAGTGTCCAGCAAAATTGCCCCATTTCAGGCGAAAATGCAAAGGATGCATGCCTGAACAATTGAGGCGAAGCCACGCAGGCCTTTTCCTGGCCGTATCCCATAGCATGCATAAACGGTTGCGGTTCATGGCCCTGAGGCTCGGGGGAACCAGCACTGTGCCCACAACCGCCATCGCGTCCTTCAACAATGGCCAGTATACCGCTGGACAGTTTTCCACTTCCACCCACACCGGGCATTCTCGTTGAACCAGACGCTGGAAGTCAGCCATAGGGCGCCATGGTACCACATGGACTAAGCGGCGATCAAAGAATAGTGGCAACTTGGATAGGAGCTCAGCTCAATGCGATTCCGATTTCAACAGCACCTCATAAAAACCGCGAGGTCCAAGGAATATCTCCTCAACACATTCCCCTTGCAGTAAACGGTGCATCCATTGGCGAATATGTGAGAGCACTGGGATCCTGCCAGTGAAAAAAAGTATAACTGCACGGTCGTAAAACACCGAGAAGGACCGCAAGACTGATTTTGGGTCCACCGTGGCTTCCAGCACATCATCCGCAGCCGCAGCAGAGAAAGTATCATTGTTATGCTGGACATAATCGCCAAGCAGAGTATTGGCAAAGTCCAGCAGATGTTCCCAGTCAATTTCCTGCGAATCCACAGGCTCGGAGGCAACCTGCGCATAGGAACGGTCCTGAGGACCCACTGGCTCGTCTGAAGTGTGCTTGGAGCGTTTGCCTGCAGGCGGCAATTCAGAACCCGGAGGCGGCTCCTCCGTGCATGGCACCATATCCTCCGGCTCCTCTGTATCGGAATCAGGGCCAAGGGCTGCCACCGTCCGGTCGAGAAAATCCATATCCAGGCCAGCCATACTGCTATCTTCTCGCTTTCGCTCGCTCCCTCACTCTCTCTCTTTTTCGCTCTGTGCAAGTCCCGGAGGGCTCGCTCTCTCTCTCTCTCTTCTCTCTCTCTCTCCCTCTCTCACTCTCTCTCTCTGTACAAGAGCAGATCAGATCTCGGAGGCGAGCAGGGTTGCTGTCACGCGCTGCCAGATTAGGGTTTCCTTTCCCTGTCACGGCACCGCAAGATGCAGAGGGCAGGCACCCGCGGGCAGCAGGCGTAGGGCAGGGGGCGGACAGAACAGCCGTGGTCTCAGACAAGCAGCTGTCGACAGCAACTGACGGAACGCGGGCCGAGGGCGGGAGCTCAGGCGATGGAGGCGCAGACGACGGAGCCTCTGACGGACGACGGGGGCCCAGGCGACGCGGGCTGAGGAGCTCAGGCGACGAAGGCACGGCGGACGGGGACGCAGACCAGAACGACGGGGGCCCAGGCGACGGGGGCCGAGAGGCTCAGGCGACGAGGGCACGGACGACGGGGGCACAGGCCAGCGACAGGGGCTCAGGCGACGGGGACGGGGGCTCCATCTCTCTCTCTCTCTCTCTCTCTCTCTCTCTCTCTCTCTCTCTCTCTCTCTCTACACACACTCTCTCTCTCTCTCTCACAGGCCTCTCTCTCTCTCTCTCTCTCTCTCTCTCTCTCTGTGTCTTGCTGCAGCACAGGTCTCTGTCTGCTGAGTTAGAAATCTGCACCCCTATAAGCTGGTGTCTCACACAGCGGAGGCCGACCCTCTGCTGTATTACAGAATTCTTTCTGCTGTGCCAGAAACCTAGAAGACTGCATGCCAGTCGCCCTTAGTACAGGGGATTCGAAGGCCAGAAGAGACGGGGGACTGACGGTGAAGTCTGCAACGCAGCCGCTTGAGTGGTGAGACAGAGTGCGCGCAGGACAGGACAAGGACGTCTGGAAGGCAAGGGCGGAATTCGACAGGTCTGGCAGGGAATACAGATGGCGCCCGCTCTCTCTCACGCACGTACCTGCTATACAGACGGTCAGGGTCGTCAGGCAGGAAAAACGCAGCAGATTCTCCCTTGCTGGCTCACGGTCCGGCTGCACGCAGGGTCAGGTCGATCCTGCGGCAGGGAGGCGCAGGGCAGGACGGCGCGCAGGGCAAGGATCCGCCATCGTTCCATTGGCAGCTCACGATTCTCTCTTTTTTTTCTTTTTTTTTTTCGTAAAAGGTAATTGTATTAATTACGAAAAAAGTACAAGATTACATTGTTACATGAGTACGAGAGACACGAGGGCCCGAGGCCAACGTGTTGGAAATCCCCGGACTAGTATACTAAAAAGGTTACACCAATCATGGCAAGGACCCAGAGGCAATTGCCAAATGCCAGGAATGCAAATCCTCCCAAGGGAGCAAGTCAGAGTGCCTGATGAGATCTAGTTGCCAATGCAAGAGCCCTTTAAGCCTTTCAATATGTCGCGGTACATTAGAGGCCGAATCAAAGAGAAAAGCATTTCGGGTGGTTCAGATGTGCCAGCATCCCCAGTATCTAAAAAAGTGAAATAAGATCTGTATATGTAACGGTGGCGGTGTGGGATAGTTTGGGCGCACAAAAACCCAATCGAAAGGAGTCAGTGAGGACCCCACCACTGCGCGCCAGATTTGCGACAAGAGTGTCTAGATATTCTTGGCGAGTGGGCAAGAAAGAAAACGATGTCGGGCCGATTCCGTCGTAGTGGTACAGAAGAAACAATTACCATTCGAGATTCGACGCTTGGAAAGGGCCGAGGCAAGAGGAAGACCACCAATCATCACCCGCCACAGAAAGACCTTGCATTTGAAAGGTGCCTTATTCTGCCATCCCACCATCAGCGTTGCCTGCCACCATGACAGTGATTTCCGCAGGCCCCAAACAGTATTAGCTTTCACACCCAGCCATTGGTGATCTTTAATGAGAAGATGATACACCTGATTAGTAGAGGCCTTTTCCAGACTCAACCGGCCTGCAAGGTCCCAGTCCTGCCAAGGGTGATCCATAGCGAGGGCAGGAAAGGGTTGCCTACCCTGAAGTTTTGACGAAAGCTTCCCCCATAAATCACGGTATCCGCGCGGGATCCTGAAAAGTCTCCTCGTAGTCCGAAACGATGCGAGGACATTGCGAGTAGCAAGGGTAGCATCTGCAATCGAAGTCACACCCAAACGGGCCATGCGATTAAATCTTGGTCTGAGCTGATGTTTATCCTCCCATGAGAGTAATCTGGATACTGCCAACAATTCCAGTTGAAAAGAATTAGTCTGCAAGCGGTCCCCTACAGGATCCCAACGGGCCTTTTGGAGCACCACTTTCCAAGAGCCAACCAAGTGCAGTAACAAAGAGGACGAGGGACTGGAAAATCGAGAGTCAACATTAAGGACATGCCACCATGAGGCCCGAAGCCGTGTGTTACCCTGGCGGAGGCCGCTGTCCTCAAGAAAATAACGGGCTATGATGGTCCACGGGTGATGATCCACACACATGGCACGAAAAAGAGACCAACGAAGAGCCAGCATATGAGTTTCTGCATCCAAAATAGCTCCACCACCCATGCGCTTAGGGGTACATGCATGTGACCATGAAATCCAGGAAATGCCTGCCTGCAGTGAATCTTTCTTCCATAGCATGAAATGAATGGGATGAGTAAGAACCTTCAAAGTAGTGGGCGTCCATGGCAATAATGGCAGGAAATACGTCAGCATTGGTAGCATAATTGTCTGAGCCACTTTGAGGCGGACATGGAACGGCCAGGCTTGCGACTTCCAATACATAAA